>NC_142805.1:4410846-4548346 GCF_049724085.1 Artemia sp. Qi Xiang Cuo
TAAACGCTAAAACTAGGGAAGGGGAATATAAAAGCATACTTTGGATAGTTTTAACTTGATCAGTTGCCTAATAATTTTAAACAATAGTATCTTTCCCCTATTTTGGCCAAAAGTAATGTTTTGCAAACATCAGCTGACAAAACTCTCCTCTTTTCTGTGGCAAAATCTCTTTTGCAACTTAAAAGGGCCCAGAACTTCAAAATTCTATTCAAATGAGGCTTTTTCTAATATACTATGACATAGTTTTTTGTCGGGAAGTTGATGCAATCAAATTAAGCAGTTTCCCCTTACAAGTGACTTTTATAGAGAAAAGTAATTGAACTTAAAGTCATTCTTGACTCATGACATCTTTATTGTCACTAATCCTTAGATGTATTTCTCTTGTCTTTTTCATTTTTCCCTATTTGTCTCATGACCTGACAGTCATTATACCAAAAATGAGGGAATTTCCAACAAATTGCATCCTTTTTCTGCTCGACGACTGACATTAGGAAATTGAAAAGAATTTATTCACCAGATATACTATGCTGAATTTCTCTATGTCAGTAAATTATCAAGGGATAACAAACTACCCTAGGCTCCCATAACTTCATTTTCATACAAAAAAGGTCGCCTTTCCTTCTTCCAATAGATTTGATCCGTTCTTGCTGCAACATAATGTATTTCAAAATCATCATATTTAAAACGGTACGTTGAAATATCCCAACTGATCCGTTGAAAAACGTGGCCGTTCCACCAATTAGGGATGTCAATTCACGAAAAGGCTAGGGGGAGGGGGCGAACATGTTGTGCAAAATCCAAAGGGGGCACCAATTTTGTTTTGTTTTAATTTTTTCAATAAAGATACTAAAAAGAGGCTTGTTCAATAAATACTGGACCAAAGTATTTTTTAAAATATAAGAGGAAATTACCCCTTGTAGCTCCCCCTGTTGACACCTTTTTAAACCTTTTAGATAGTCTTCTAGATCCCATGTCTCTGGATTTGCATTTTGCATTTCAACAGAAGGAATAAACAAATTGTATATGCACACGTTGTGCATGCCCCGTGCGTCAGCTATGCACGCGTCATTCCGAATCAGAAAAAAAAGCGAGTGAACCCAAGACTTGGACTTCTTTACACACAACAGAGAGAAAGTCTCCAACAGTCTTAAACTTTTTAGCAATATACGATCATTGACGTATAAAATGTAATAGATGAATAAGTCCAGTAGAACAAAATTACTTTTCTAATTGAATAGGCTCTGGAACTAAGTATCGGTATAAGTCGAATGGCTACTCACATAGATTTTGAGTAGTTTGTATCTTGGGAAGCGTGAACGACTAAACAGGCATAGTTTTTTAAAAGTAAGAAATGAGACAGGAGGATTGGGTTTTCCTGGTAGAAACAATCAATACATAATTTTCTCTTAAATATTCCACCGCATTTTTAAGGATGACACTGCTCAGAATTATAAACGAAGGGAAAATGGGTGATTACAATCCTGTAATTCAGTATTAAGAAATGCACTTGAATTCCATTGGTCGATTTATGTGACGCACTTCTCAAGCTAATCCCATTGTTTTTTTTAAGCGTATTAATTTAAAAAACTTTTCCACAAAACAAGTTTTTCAAAGAAAAGCAAAGAGCTCCATTAAGCCAAAAATAAGCACCAATAAAGTCAAATAATCTTCCAGGCACTAAACTACCACAAATCACTATCAATAAATAAATGAAACTCAAAACGAACAGAAATTGAAACTCAAAACGAAACTAAAAAATAAAACTCAAAACGAATAGAAATTGCAACAAATAGTCGAGTCAACCTCAAAACGAGCAAAGATTAATATGAGTTGGGCTTATAACCCCCATGCCTTCTCAAGACCACAACACAATTTGTGCTCTACTGAAAAAAAAAAAAAAAAAAAACAAATGACCGTGAATTGTCAGTTTCGTTGACATATACTGATATTGATTCCTTAAAGTTTTGATATTTTTTTATTTGTGAAAGTAAAAAAAGTGAAAACAATTAAAACGTAATTTGTTTACAGTAAAGCGCAAATTACATTCTGCTCTTGAGCAGGTGTGGGGGGGGGGGGGAGGGGGGCTGCAATTTTTTTTAATATAGACCAGCGTTTCCCAAAATAATTTGACCGCAGGAAGGTACGAGGTTCCAAAGTTATTCATTACCAACTAACATGAAAAGATACATTTATCTAAAAAAGCATTTCATTTTTGAATAAGGATCCAGGTATTTGTTTTCTTATTTCATTGACAAATATTCCAAAATAACTGCATAAGAAAACATTCGCGATTAGTAGGTTTAGAACTAGACCCCGGCACCGCGCCGCTGAGGGAGAACCGGCGGCGGCGGGGTCAAAAGCAGCAGCGGCGGCGTGTTCCCGATAAGGTGTCGGCGGCGCGCCGCTGGGGCAATCAACGTTGATAGCAAACATTAATGTTTTCATCAGTCTTTTTCAAATCACAGCTTAAATTTACAAAGTTACTTTTTCTACTCATTGACAGTAGACGTTCATAGGATACTCCACCTAGTAGCTACTGGTAGCAACCAAACTGTCATATTCTTGTAAAAACCTCTCACCTCCCTTCACACTCCCTTTTGTATTTTTTTTAAAGCAGCCATATAATATTCTATGAGATATGTCTCTGCTTTAAATTAAAAAAATGATTAACTTTTTGGCATCCCTGCTTTCAATAACAAATTCAAGACATTATCATTTAAATATAATACATCACTACCCCCCCCCCCCTTCTGGATACCCCCTTGATAGGATACCGTCTCTGCCTTAAATTAAAAAAAATAATTAACTTTTTTGCATCACTGCTTTAAAAAATAAATAAATTTGAGATATTTTCATTTAAATATAATACCTCCCTAACCCCCCCCCCCTCTGAATACCACCTTGATAGAATAGCGTCTCTAATTTAAATTAAAAAATAACTTTTTGGCATCCCTGCTTTAAAAAAAATCGAGGTATTATCATTTAAATATGATAGCTCCCTATCCCCCCCGTCTGGATACCACCATGATAGGGTACCGTCTCTGGCTCTCTGCTTTAAATTAAAAAAAAAAATTAAATTTAGGCATCCCTGCTTTCAATAAAAAAAAATCGAGATATTATCATTTAAATTTGATACCTCCCTACCCGCCTTCCCCTCTGGATACCACTTTGATAGGATATCGTGACAGCTTTACATTAAAAAAATAATTTACTTTGTAATTAACTAGGTCACTATATGGTTCAAACAAACACGCAAAATAACGTTAAACAGCTTAGTGCTCCTTGAAAAAAACAATTGAGGGTATGAGTAAAGGGGTACAATGACAACAACAAAAATGTCGAAATTATTCAGATATACCTCAAATTATTGGAAAACTGAGTCATAGATTCGCCGTGGCAATCAATAAGATCCAAAGAATCTAATTAAAAGGGAGCACACACAAAAGCCAAATTAGGCCAGTAGCCTATGAGAAATCGCAAAATACCCAAGACAATGAACAAGTCCCAATGGGGGGCCCTGGGTCTCTCAAAATCTTTCTATGGTTTCCCAGGTAATTTGATATCATTTTCTTCCATCTCCAGTTCAAGTGAACAAAATAATTATCTTTTTGGTATTCTTGCGTTTATTTAAAAAAAAAATGAGGCATTATCATTTAAAAATGATAGCCCCCTATCCCCCCTATAAGCAATAATTTACTTAAGTTAATAATTTAATATTAACAATAATTAATAATTTAAATTAATAAATATTTTTCGGGGTGACGCATAGATTCTCGGGGAAATACCCGAAAATTCGGGGATAGTGTGAGCCCTGCTTGATTTCTAATCAGGAAAATCGAAATACTAAACCACATGAGAAAGAAAAGCTCTGGCTTTGTGGTTGAGTGCAATAAAGATTTGCCGCAAAATTGATTCATAGTCAGCCGAACGCCGCCGCCTCTGCCGGCGGCGGCGTACCTGAGGCGCGCCGGCGGCGTAGCGACACTTTGGCGGCGGTAAACCGGGCCTCTCGTTGGCGGCGTTCGGTCGATCCGCCAGCGCTGCACCGGGGTCTATTTAGAACAGATAAAATAAAGTTTGTTTTTCCTATATTTTTTCTCAGTAAAAAATAGATAAGTAAAATAAAAGGCAACAAACACAAATGCCGTTCGGGAAGAAGCAGAGGTGCCGGAAAACAATTAAGTCGGGAAGCCCCCTGGGGGAATATGTCAGTAGCGCGCATAGGGCGTTGAATCTACATTTCAGTTGCTGGGTCTCTTTTACAGGCGCAAGTAGCAAGCCTGTCGCCCAAACTGCGGCGGGGATAGAACCCTGAGCCCTGTATTGCCGAACAGAGCATCAATCCACCATTTTGCAACTGAGTAATACTTCTTAAAAAATATGCCGGTTACTGCACTTTACCAGTTGTACCACGGAGACTTGTCTCGAGTTATAAACTAATAGGATGTAAATATATAAATTATTTTTGATTTGGAAATTAGTTTAATAAAATCTTCAATTAATATTGAAGAAATTTAGACATTGGAATTAAATACTCGACTAAAGGGATGAAATGTGTAAAAACTAAATATAGAAATAAAATCGTTATCATTTATGATTTAAAAGGTGAAATGGTTCACCTATTTGCTTCTAAGCGTTTTGATTCTAAAGAAACTAATCTTGAAAAGAAATTTAAAAAATTAGATAAATCTATGATTTTAAGGGATATTGAAAGAAAAAACAAAGATAATATAAATCATTTAAATATTGATTTTGAACTATCCATTAAATAATAAATTATTTTAAACTATTACATTTTATCAATAGTATAGTGAGCAATTCTCAGTGAGCAATTTCATAAGACCTGTTTTAATCTTAAAGCTCGTAGATAATTTCGGAGACCACACTGCTTTCTATGACGATAAATAAAAGTTCAAATGGGGATAACATCCTTTTAATAGACAGTGATGATGATAACAGTGATAGATGTGACCGAAATAACTGGTATTTTTGTTAATTTCTATCACTGTTATCATCATCACTGTCTATTAAAAGAATGTTATCCCCATTTGAACTTTTATTTATCTTAAAGCTCGAGATTAAAAATTGTAAAAATGTCAGAAATTTTCATTTAAATTGATGTGAATTCAATTGAAAAGGGGGTAAATTGATGGGGTGATCTAGGTGGGGCATTTTCTGTACTTTACTATACTACTGTTGACAGAGCTTAGCCAACAAGAACTGTTCCCCATTTAGGTTTTTACTGAGAAAACTTGGGAAAAACAAAATTACGATTTATGATCGCCTGTCGTGGTTTTGACTGACAAATTTTAGTTTCATTTGGATTGTCCCGGCGAGCTTATCATAAATTCTGTTAAAATTTCAGACAAAATAAACTCTCGTGTCAATCTCATAGAATATAGGATAACCTAATATCTGTCAAGTCCATACAATTTTATTTAATAATACATAACATATACTAATCTTGTGGACTAGAGTCATAGAGAAACAGAGAGTCAGGCGTTGATCAGGCTTTGCGATCCAATTAATGGCTAAAAATTTGGCAACAACGGCTAAATACAACAACAGTTGCCATCATTTTCCAGCAAAACCTTAAGGAGTAATTTGATTTACTTAAGAAAATACGTCAAAAATATGAACAAATGGAATTAAAGCCACTTTTTAACAGAGAAGACAAGGACAATAATTTTTTTGGCTTCAAATACAGCATGAGGCAATTTTTCCTAAGATTTATTTATCAAGGAAAACCTGGTGAAACCACTTTAAGTTAAGGCCAGGGAGGCTGGCCACCCTGGCCAGCCTGTTCAAAAGGATATAATATAGTTTAAAGGCAAATAGGAGAAATTCTGGGATTAAAGGCGTGTTTGAGATCGTGCAGTGGAGAGTGGGAAAAACAAAGAGCTTGCCGTTAGAGATAGCAAATGACAGGTCAAATTCACTGAAAATCATGGAGTTATATTAAAAGCACAAGAAACAGTTTAACAGGGACTCGTTTTGAGACTTTAGATAAATATAGTGAAATTTTCCTTATTTACAGGCTGAACAGAAATAGAGTGATTAAGCTGAATATGTTTTAGCCTACCTGACCATAGATAACCTTAATGTAAAGTTTATGTCTGCTCATTGAGAACTCAGAAGTTTTTTGTTTTTTATTGCAAAAATGGATGTTTAAAGCCTTAGATTAGAAATAAAAAACAGAAATTATTATTCAACTTAAGTAACTAAGAATAAATGGGCAAGATTAGGAGTGGTCTTGCATTGCATCTAAAGTTCTGAATCGTAACACCCGGAGATCTTTTCAGACGAAGGTGGGGATGATCTTGGATCACCCACAGATCTTTCGATGACCTGTCTCGCAGATGTGTTAATACCGGCCGAAAACGAATCGGTTGTTGGTATCTAAAATATGATCCCTGGTCAATCTGTATGTTTCTACGGGGTACCGATATAACCTCTATGGGAAAAGCTACGCTTATTTCTTAGCTTTACCGCAGATATCATTTACGATTCGATGAATTCGTTGGATGCCAGCGGAGGCCACATGTCTTCTAGCCGCAGATCTCGCTTGAGCTTCATTTATGTGCATCATTATCTTTAGCTGTCCAGAGCAGTTAGTCATCTAGAGTAAATTTGCATGCATCGTCGAAAAAAATGGCATAATCATCGTTTTATTCTTTAGTGTTATGTCAGAGGGTCGCAAATAAACAGTTTCAGTTGAGTTAAAAAATTATGTCGTGAATTGAATTCCTCCTTCCTGCTTATCCTTTACAGAAGTTAACAACTTCACGTTCCTTATTCAGTCGTAATTTTCTGAAACATCTAAATTACGCAACAACGTAATAATCATTTTATTCTTTAGTTTTAATTTACATTTTTGTTTACAATTCAATGTGATTTGTTGCTGTTTCTTGTTCCATACCTTTTTCTTTAGCTGTTCAGAGTCATTTGTCGTCTTGTGTAATTTGGCAGCATTAATTCGTCCTTCCTTCTTATCAATTACAGGTCAACCCACTCTAAACTAACCCATTCCTTCATTCTATTATGATTTTGCTTTGTCTTCTAACCGCTCACGCACACTAAACTGGCACGTTTCTTCTTTCCATTGTAAATTTGCTTTGGTTTCTAACCAAAATTTCGTTTTGCAACATTTTTGTTTTTAATTCAATGTAATTTTTCTCTTTCTTGCACAATGCTCTTTTGTTAGCTGTTCAGAGCAGTTTGTCATCTCGTGTAATTTTGCATGCGCCATAGATACTAAAAAAGATATGACCACTGCTAGAGGGTCATAAACTTGTCCTTTGGACGTTTTCTAGATCTTAATAGAGCTTAGTGGGAGTTAAAGCTGGAGAGTTCTATTAATTCCTTAAGGAGTCTGGGCACAATCCTTCCTTTCTAGGGGAAAGAAGTGAAAAGAAGCCAATATTCTTGTCATCAGAACATCTAGCAGACGCAGTAATAGGATTTCAATATCCATCAAACTGTTTACCGTAGTGTAGGGGTAATGAGAATCTCCTTATGTAATAGATGATATGAGCTTAGACCCCTCCACGGTAACGAATATGAAAATTATAAACCGAGTGGATGGCGTATGGACTTGTAATCCGATGTCCTTCGGGGTACATGTTCAAACCCTGATTCAGCCAAAAAAAATTCAAATTCCTTGCTTAGGGTGGGGTGTGTATGGCGTGACTCTGCTAGCTTAGCTGCCTGGGGTGTGTAAACAATGGGCCTTTTAGGGCCGAGCCTCGATCCAGTTAGATCGACACCATCAAAAATAAAACTATAAACTAAAATCCATTAAACTACGTCAAAAGTAAGAGTAAGCACCATAACTGAGACTTTCGGGAGGCCATGCTCACTCCAACCTTTCTTGGGGAGGAGGGTTGGTCCGTAAATTCCTTTCATCAGGACAATTTCAAGACCGGGTCATTGGAACTAAGCAAACAAATTTGCCGAGGTTTCTTCTTCGCAATATCTATCATATGGCGTCACATAGTCTTATTTTGATTAAATTTGTAAAAAAAAAAAAAAAAAAAAAAAAAAATTCAACTGAAAGTAAGAGCAAAATTAAAACTTAAAGCGAACAGAAATTATTACATATATGAAAGGGGCTGCCCCTCCTCAGTAACTTGTTCTTTACGCTATAGTTTGACTCTTTGGCAGAACTCTGCTTTTTAAAGTAATAAAAACCCATAGCGCAAAGAGCGAGGAATCGAGGAGGAGGCAGTCCTTTCATATACGGAATACTTTTAGTTTGTTTCAAATTTTAATGCTGCTCCTTACTTTCAGTTGAAAATTTTTTTTTTTATTTTATTTCTAATTGTTTGTCAAATAAAGCCGAGAAATCCATTATACACCACATGGTACCAACACTGTAACGACATATTTATTTAATGTTTTTCTGGGGGCAACCCCCCTCATATACGAGGAATAATCTATGATTTTTTCAAGTTTTGGTGTTGTTCCTTACTTCCAGTTGATTTTTTTTTTATTTTATTTGTGACGGTTTTTGAAATAATGCCAGGAAATCCGCTAACCCAGGTGTAAAATTTCCCCTGGAAAGCTCCCCTACAAACTTTCCTTTTCGTGAAAAACTCTTCCTTGGAAAATCCCCTCTCCTACAAAATCCTACCCTACAAATACCACAAAATTTCACCTCAAAATTGCTCAAATTTCGGGGGTTAATCGTGATTTCTTGGCATAGTCGGAGAAACAGCATTGGTTAAGGATTACCATAATGAGCCTTAACAAATAAAGGTTCTTCACATATCATATAGAAAGTACAAAACCATGATTGAAAAAACCACTCGATACAGATACCTACGCCCGATAACGCTTACAACCCTTTCCCAGGGACTATTGAGAGCCGTACTATCCCCAAAATCATGTTCATTGGACCTTTAAACTATTCTGCACAAAATGACTATCTCAAAATTTTGATCCGACGACTTTAGAAGAGTGACCTCTGGGGGAGGGAGGCTAGCTGCCCTCCGATCTTTTTGGTTACTTAAAAAAGGCTCTAGAACTTTTAGTTTTAGTTCAAAGAGCACTCTGTCGATCTTCTAGGACCATTGGTTCGATACGATCGCACCAGGAGGAAAAAAAATAACAAAATAACAAATAAATACGCATCCACAATCTTTCTTCTGGCAAAAAATACAAAATCCCACATTTTCATGAATAGAAGATTGAAACATCTACAGTAGGATTATCTGATACGGTGAATCTGATGGTGTAATTTTCATCAAGATTCCTCGACTTTAGGAGGGGGGGGGGGTACCCTTTTCAAAAAAGGGTATTCTTTAGCTAATTCTTTTGCTGTATATATTGTTTAAAATCCGTTTTTTAGAATTTCGGTTACTATTGAGCCAAATCGATCCTTACTTACAGTTCGTTACCACGAACCTCTTTATGAGCAATTAGTACAAGGATAACCTTATTCAATGACGATAAACTAATCATACTTTATCTTCAATTTTTTTTTGTAATATTACAATAAAAAATATGCTCCAAATACACAGAAGGGTCACAAACACCCTGTATAACTTAATATTTGTCTTAGTAAAATATGAAGGGAAGTTTCAGGATAACTAGAGAAAATCACAAAGAAAACAAAATGGCAGAAACTTTTTACTGTATCTGACATGCAATGGTGCAAAATTTATCGCTCCACTCACGAAAAAATGTCCAAGTTTTTACTATCTCAACACAAATAAATTAAGCAAATGTCTCAGCAATTCAATGTGAAGTAAAACAAACGGAACAGCTTAGATAGGGATGTATAAGACAGAGAATTGGGAAATAGGATTACTGGAGTGAGATATGAGTCTTTTGTTTGCTAAATTGCTCAACTTTAAGAAAACAAAGGTGGTGAAAAGCAAAAAAAAAAAAAAAATCGTTGCTGGGTCTGATTTTTTTATAGTTTACCAAAAAATGTTCCCAGATATTTGGAAAAATTTTGAACGAAAAGTCGCAATTACATTATATTCCCAAACCTCAGCTTCAATTTTTAAGAGCTTAAAGTTTCAGCTAGCAATTCAATTTATAAAAATTTAATTAATATAATTAAAGTTAACATAAAATTAACTTAACATAATAAAATAAATAATGAAATTAACTTAGTTAATAAAAATTAACTTAAATGTGAATGATGCAATAATGTAGTTGCCTCTTTTTTTCATAGAAAATATGAGCTTACCTGGCCAGTGAGTAGTGCAAAAACGACAATACCCAAGCTCCAATAATCTACCGCATGGCTGTATGGTTCACCCTTGAGTACTTCAGGGGCTGCAAGAGAAACACATCGTTACCAAAACTGAATATTGTTCAGAGAATATCAAATATTCGATCTAAAAGAATCCTTTATTGAAATTACTTGAGTAGCTACATTTTATTTTCCTCTTACTACCTTTGGAGCTACTGCTAATAAATGACAATATACTGACAATAACAATACTGACAATAACAATTTAAATTCGAATGTATCAACAAAATATCTTCAAGTATGAGAAATAGGACAAGGGCGCAGAACAGAATGATAATGCCAGACCGCTGCACGAAAGTAAGGCCTCAGAAACTGGGTGGGTAAATTAAATGTTTCCCAGTCTTCTCAGTCTAAAAAAAAACAAATAAACTATTGTTTATTGGGAAATAACAATTTAAAAGTGAATTAACTAGAAAAATATCTACAAAGATAAATAATAGGGCAAAGGCATTAACAATACCAGAACAATGCGTGACAGTAGCGCCTAATACGACTATATAATATAATATTATGTAATACGACTATATAATAGTTTATTATATTAAATTATATATAATATATTATATAATGCGATATAATAATTTATTATTATAATACTATTTTTATTATAATAGTTTCTATTAATAGATTTGAGAAACTAATCGATTAAATGACTCCAAATCTTCACTTAACAGCAGTTTTGTCGCATCCGAGACAAAATCAGTGTTCTGCGACAAAAAGCAGAAATTGACGATTTGCTCTGGCGCAAACTCTTTTGTCATTTAAAAAGATTAAATTAATTTCATTACAAACCAAATTACAAATATCATGATTAGTAGCAGCCTATAAGAAGACGTAAAATGTTCTGACAATAAGTGGCTACAATTATATCACCTATATAACCTTAAAATCAATAGCACCGAGAAAAAAAAAAAGTTAAATCAATCAACCATAAATTAACGCGCACTTATTCCTATTACTCTAGAGGAGAATTCGAAATCTGTGTGTTTATAAATAAGGGCTTGGGGCATTCCCTCTACGGTTTTCAGACATGCCGAATTTCCGTGGGTTATTCTTCTCCAAGATCACATCCCTACATCTAGCTATTTCTTCCCCTTTATAAATATATAAGCCACATATATATGCTTGGCCAGTCCCTTCCAGCCCGGGCCACTAAGTGCGTTCCCCAGGTGGCGGATAGGGGAACGTCCTACAGACATGTATGGTACCTCTATATGGAAGGGAGACATGGACCAAGGGGGGCCCAGCTTTTGGGGGTCTATAATAATAACTGGGGTAAAGGCGCCCAAGCGCCATAAATGCAGTCAAAGGGGGATGAAAGCGCCTTTGATGCACACTGTGTAGGGACCACTGGTATAAATATGGACACGCCCGTCAGTTGCAAACCTTCCCCTAGCAATGGGTTATATTCTATGGTACTACATGATACCATTGTGGGAGGATCCTCTACAGGAGGACAACTACAAAAGGGTGAAAAATCCAGACTTGGACAACGGCCTCTGCAAGTCGACGGAGAGGAGTAGCTCACCGCTGTCAACAAATCAGCGAAAAAATCTACTTCTTTCAAATTTGAGTATGACCAGAAAATTAAAAGATCAAAGTGCTACCTCGTCCGGGGTATCCAACGACGCTTGTTGGAGTGATGCCAAACCTGCTACCGCATCCGGGGTAAACGACGATACTTTCTGGAATGACATCAAATCTGGTACCATATAGGGGAAAACCGACGATCATGGCCTGGCTGAGAGGCACCTCCCCCGAACCGGAGAAGAAAATATCCTAGGAATCACTTTCTTATTATCAGAACGTACCAACAATATTCACGTTACTCCGGCAGGGTGTCGACTTCATTCCATCTCCAGCCGTCAAAAAGTCACTGATCAACTTTACTCCTGTATCGGAAAGAATTTCGACCATCCGTCTGAAAGGACCCATCAAAAATCTCTGAATCATCCAGATATACGCTCCGGGCTCTGCCCGAAGTGAGGAGGACTGGCATCAATTCTGAATTAGAATTATAAGAAGTTAATTCTTATTTTTCTGTAATTCCATCAAATGTACCATTTCGTACTTTGTTTTCTATATTGCAAAGAGATTACGGAGGTTTATGGAAGCATTTGACCTAGTTTTAGTTGACGACCGGTCATTCAACTTACCACTAGTGAATATAAGCACTAATGCATTGGACTAATTTCATTTGATTTATTATAATCATGGTTCATCTGTTTGCTCAGAATCATATTTTGACAATAAAAAAATATGGATGTCGAATTTATTAACTTGATGAAAGAATTTCGAATAAAAAAAACAATTTATGTTTTCATAGTCTCTTTTTTTATTCATAAATAATAAAATTAAAGTCGGTGCTGGGGTACCAGGGTCGATTCTCAATGGATTGGTAATCGGGGCAGCAACTTCCTAATTTTGGCACCCAAGAAATTAAAAGCTATCTGAAATCGGGCATGCTGGATGCTAATTTCGGTGATCAGCGAAATCTATAAAGTTATATAGGTAACATGATAATACGTTGCCGGTGGGCATCAATGGGACAATTATGTATAAAAGAAAAGGTATGCTGGAGAAAAATAAGCCACTTTTATAGACGCAAGAAATCTGTGAAGAAATCTACGTTGTCGAGCTACCTATAACTACTCTTCCACCCAAGAACCAGGGTCGGATCCAGGATTTTGTTAGGGGGGGGGGAATAGTTTGATCCGAAGAACTTGCGTTAGGAGTACGTTTAATTAACACAATTTTGTGTTAATTAATTAAATTACACTACTTTAGACTACCTTAAGGGGGCCCTCGCCCCCCCCCCGTGGTCCTCCACTGCCCAGAACCAAAAAGTAAAGTCATAAGAATGGAACATCAATATGCCCTAAAAAGTACCCTTAGTGACACTAACTAAGGAAAAATACTAAAAAAAAAAACTTTTTCAATACCCATTAGACCAAAATATTAAAAACCTACCAGAACTGAAACCCAGCTTGTTTGTTACCTATTGTATCCTCTGTGTAATTAGCAAGCACCTACACTGACTTTAGATGCCTATGGGTCCCTAAATTAGTAAAATGCTATACATATCTTACATTCCAAAAAACACCAACCTAGGTACCAAAATCCTGTTTTTACTTCTGTTTATACCACACTATGTCTCAATCACGTCAAAACATCTTTGAGACGTATATCTCACGCTCCAAATGTACTATTGCATATCTACAAGTTACAGCAGTTGAAAAGAGGATAAAACTTAATTCTTTCTTATAGAAAACAAAAAAAAACCTTCTAGGAAATATATTCCCTAGATAACAACTCCCTCAAGTTCAACTTCTCCTTAGCTTTGACAATGGAATACCAATGAAATGGTTTTTGGGTATTAACTGTTAGTTCTTTCAATTTTGAAAGATATCCCAAGGGAGTCTTAAGAATTATCCTCACAGTACAAAATAACAGAAGAACATTTTCATTTTAGACCTTCCCCTTCGTAGAAAAACCTCCTTAATTTCGAAATAGCCTCGAAATGTGCCACGTTTATTGCTGAGAAGAATTCTTTATTCTAGTATTGCTGTAATAACTACTAGTATTCTAGCAATCACTAAAAACATATTTCTCGAGAGAAGTTAAAAAAAAAAAAAAAATACCGCGAAATTAATACCTAAAATGAACAGAAACAAAGCTCTGCAAGTCAAATTTAAAACGAACAGAAATACCCATGGGTGAAGAAACGAAACCTAAAACGAACAGAAATTAAAAAAAATAACAATTCCAACTCCCAAATTTCACTGGGGGAGCAAATGTTTTACATTGACCGACGTTTAAACCCCCCCCCCCACCCGGAAGATACCCCCTCCCAGAAAATACACCACCCCCCGAAAATATCCCCCCTGAAAATACACCCCACGGAAAATACACCCCGGAAGATAATCCCCTCCCCGTGGAAAATATCCCCTGGAAAATGCCTCCACGGAAAATAACCCCCTCGAAAAATACCTCCCCGGTAAATACCCCCCCGAAAATATCCCCACCCCCCATGGAAAATAATATTTTCCAAATTTGAGAATTTTATTTCTGTTTTGTTTTTTATTTTCAGTAGGAGGAAGGAATTTTCCCGGGGGTATTTTCCGCGTAGGGGGTATTTTCTGGAGTTGGGTATTTTCCACGGCTGGGTATTATCCACAGGAGATTATTTTTCGGGGAGGGGGGCATTTTCCGGGGGTATTTTCCGTGGGGGTATTTTCTGAGTGGTGTTTTCCGGGGGGAGGGGTAAACGCCTAGAACCTTTGTAACGAGATAAAAGAACGACAAAATATTGTAGTGATACACGAAATTTAAGACAGTATAAAGTCCTACACGAAACGTCGTAAAAGAAATAAGTACGTATGACACAATATTGTGATGTTGAACACGAAAAGTAAGAGGGGATGGCGTCCAAAGTGTACACCATAATCACAAAACAGGAGAAAGACACAATATTCTTAAGTGAAACATGAAAATGTAGAGGGGATGTCGTTCCCAATGACATTATCTCAGGGCAACAGAAGGATATAGGACACACTAGTGGAATGTTAAACCCAATAACTAAGACGGGCGTGTCCGTGACGCACAAAATTATCACATGACCAAAGGACAACACAATGTTGTGATGTTAAACAGAAAAACCAACAAAAGGTAGTATCCGAAATCTAAAGCATTGTCACAAAATTGAAGAACAACACAATATTGAGATGTTGAGCACAAAAACCAAAAGGAGATAGTGTCCAAAATCTACAGCACTATCACATGACTGAAAAATCACACAATGTTGCGATGTTGAAAACAAAAACTAAGAAGAGATGGTGTCCGAAACATATGGTATTATCACAAGAAAGAAGAATGAAACAATATTCTGACGTGAAACTCGAAAATTAAGAGAAGATGATTTTTGAGATCTACAATATTATCACAAGGCAAAGGAACAACATAACATTGTTATGCTTAACACAAAGACTATGATGAGTGACACAGTATTGTGATTAGACTTAAGAGATTAAATTAAGAGAATTAAGAGAAGATGATTTTTGAGATCTACAATATTATCACAAGGCAAAGGAACAACATAACATTGTGATGCTTAACACAAAGACTATGATGAGTGACACAGTATTGTGATTAGACTTAAGAGATTAAAGTAAGAGAATTAAGAGAAGATGATTTTTGAGATCTACAATATTATCACAAGGCAAAGGAACAACATAACATTGTGATGCTTAACACAAAGACTATGATGAGTGACACAGTATTGTGATTAGACTTAAGAGATTAAATTAAGAGAATTAAGAGAAGATGATTTTTGAGATCTACAATATTATCACAAGGCAAAGGAACAACATAACATTGTGATGCTTAACACAAAGACTATGATGAGTGACACAGTATTGTGATTAGACTTAATAGATTAAATTAAGAGAATTAAGAGAAGATGATTTTTGAGATCTACAATATTATCACAAGGCAAAGGAACAACATAACATTGTGATGCTTAACACAAAGACTATGATGAGTGACACAGTATTGTGATTAGACTTAAGAGATTAAATTAAGAGAATTAAGAGAAGATGATTTTTGAGATCTACAATATTATCACAAGGCAAAGGAACAACATAACATTGTGATGCTTAACACAAAGACTATGATGAGTGACACAGTATTGTGATTAGACCCTGGCACCACGCCGACCCATCAACTGAACGCCGTCAACGAGAGGCCCAGTTGACCACAGCGGAAGTTTCGCAACGCCACCGGCGTGCCGCAGGCGTGCCACCACCGGCAGAGGTGGTGGCATTCGGCTGACTTTGAATTAATTTTGCGGCGATTTTTTATTGCGTCAACCGCAAAGTCGGAGCTTTTCTTTTCTTGTGTGGTTAGGTATTTCGATTTTCCTGATTAGAAATCAAGTAGGGTTTGCAATATCCCCGAATTTTCCGGGAATTTCCCAAAAATCTATTTGTTACCCTGAAAAAAAAAATCGGTTCGGTTCCCCGAATCCCCAAAAATCACCCAATCACGGTGCCACCCCTAGTGATTTATCACTAGTGACTATCCCTGCCAAATATTACTTAGTATGCGGTATCATAATTCTTCACTGCTCTCTTGTTCGTTAATGTTCGTCTCTTTTGTTAATTTGCATATAAACCAGATAGTTACAATTGCAATATACACGGTTTTTCATATGTTGACAAAAGTATCGTATTTATGAAATTAAATAAAACACAAGTTTTTTTTTAACTGAAAGTAAGGAGCGCATTAAAACTCAAAACCAACAGCAATTATTTCGTATATGAAAGGGACTGTCCCCTCCTCAACGCCTCGCTCTTTACGCTAAAGTTTTTTTTATTATTTTAAAAAGTAGAGTGTGAAAAAGGGTAAAACTTTAGGGTAAAGAGTGAGGTGTTGAGAAGGGGACAGCCCCTTTCATATACGGAATAATTGCTGTTCGTTTTAAGTTTTAATGTCGCTCCTTACTCTCAGTTAACAAAACTCGTTTTTTATTTAATTTCTTAACATTTTTCAACTAATGTAGGTTGAATTTTGACTCACCGTGCATGAAAAATTAAAGCACAATTTGCATATTAATTTTGGCAGATTTATTCCGGATATGAAAGGTCGCCCCTTCCTCAATACCTTGCTCTTTACGCTAAGGCTTTTATCACTTCTAAAAAAGCTTCCTATTCTAATTAAACATCCCCTGTGTTTCAACTTTAATAAACAGTCAAACTTTAGCGTAAATAATAAGGTATTGAGGAGGAGGCATCCCTTTATAAATGGCATAATTTCTGTTTATTTTTTGAATAATGACGGTAAATCTGGCTCACTATCTATGAAATATACCCCTCCTCCTCACGAAAAACTTCTCCGTGGAAATTTCATTCAACGTAAAGTGCACCCCCCAGTCGAAGTCCCTCCAAACTGTTCCTTCCTCGCTGAGAATCCCCCCCTCTCTGTAAAATTGCTTGTGGACGATTAACCCTTAAAAATTCTCATTAGTATTTTTTCAATGGAACAATAGTTTAATCTCTAATCGGTTTCTTGATCACTCCTGAAATGCCCCCTTCCGTGAAAATTATTTCTTAGAAGACAAAACGCACGGAAAAAAAATCCCCCGAATAATTCCCCCGGAACATCTCCATATAAAGAATTAGGCAAAGAGAATGTAAGATAGTTAAAAAGAACTTCGTATGGCTATTCTGTTAAAACACCCCAGTGTAACATTTCCCATAGAATATTCACTCATCAGAAGTTTCCCTCCCCAAGGAAGATTATCCCCTTAGAAATCCATCCCAAGCTACCCCCCCCCCCCCCCAAATGGATGTATACTCCCCGATAACAAATTCTATATGTAAACAATGGGCAAAGTTCACAACTTGCAGCCCTTCCTCAGGGGACTGTGGGGGTCATTTTACACCTAAAGACATAGTTATTAGTTTTTTCGACTCTGCTGAACAAAATGGCAATCTCAAAATTTTTATCTGGTGACTTTGGGGAAAATATGAGGGTGGAAGGGGGCCTAGTTGCCCTTCAGTTTTTTGGTCACTTAAAAAGGGAACTAGAACTTTTCATTTCCGTTCGAATGAGCCCTCCCGTGATATTTCAGAACCACTGGATCGATACGATCACCCTTGGAAGAAAAAAACAAACAAACAAAAAAAAAACGAATAAACACGCATCCGTGATCTTTCTTTTCGCAGAAAAAATTACAAAATTCCCCATTTTTACAAATAGGAGATTGAAACCTCTACAAAAGTGTTATCTGAAACGCTGAATCAGATGGTGTGGTTTTCATTAGGATTCTATGACTTTTAGGGAGTGTTTCCCTCCTTTTTCGAAACTAAGCCAAATATTTTCAGGCTCGTAACTTTTGATGGGTAACACTTAACTTGATAAAATTTATATGTTTGAAATCAGCATAAAAATATAATTCTTTTGATGTATCTATTGGTATCAATATTCCGTTTTTTAGGGTTTCGGTTCCTATTGAGCCAAGTCGCTTCTTACTTACAGTTCGTTACCACGACCTGTTTGATGAGATTGAACCATTTCGAATGCCGTTTCCCAATTGCTATAAGATCCTTACATCATTCGTAGTCAAGAATTTTATTTTTAAGTTGAAAAGAACGCATACACTATACAGGTTCAGTTGGATTTGAAATTGATAGTCAACAGATTGTTGCGACAGCTGAATCGTAAGTTTGCAGAATTTTGTTTTCTTTTGCTATTTTTAGATATATTGTTTTAATGTTTAATACACAATCATTGAAAGCCTGATAGATCAAACAAAATACGATCTTCTTTCTGAAAATTTTTTAGCCCTCCCCCCCCCCCCTAAAAAACACCAAACAACCTTCTTTTGTGACAAAATTTAGCTATAAACTATGTACAAGGTTGGGGAATTGAAGATTGAAAAGGAAGTAACCCCAAAAATAAAAGCAATATGAGCAAAACAAAATATGGCATAGGAGGCTATCATTTTTAAATGATAATACCTCAATTTTTTTAACTGAAAGCAGGGATGACAAAACATAATTATCTTTTTCATTTTTGCGGAGACGGAAGAAAATGATATCAAATTCCCTGGGAAACCATAGAAATATTTTGATAGAACCAGGGCGCCCCATTGGGAATTATTGATTTTCTTGGGTATTTTTGGATTTTTCATAGGCTCCTGGCCTAATTTGGCTTTTGTGTGTGTTGCCTTTTAATTAGATTCCTTGGATCCTATTAAATACCACGGCAAATCTATTATCTATTATTTCAACTATTATGCAAGGGTTCTGAAACGCCACAGCCATTTCGTTTCTACCAGATTTCTACTTCTCTTGACGAATAACGGAGATGACTAGCGTCAAGCCAGTGACTAGAAAAGTTTTTAACTCAGGAATAGGCCTGAATAAATTCAAGCTTGGATTTGAGAAAGACTGATGAAAACATTAAATGTTTGCGGTCAACATTGATCGCGCCGGCGGCACGCTGTCACTACTATATTTGGTCCCACTGCCACAGGCCTTCTCTTATCGTCATGGTTCCGGGGACTAATTGTGATGTTAAGCATGACAAATAAGATACATAAGAACTTAGTAAATTTATTATTAATTTTTTTTAATATGAAAATTTAGACATATAATAGAAAAAGTCACGGAGTTCCGCCAGAAGGCTTTTTTTGCCCTCGTTGACTTCCGTGCTGCGTTCGACTTAGTGGACATAGAGGTACTTTGGAAGATTTCAGCATCGACTGACCTCCCCGAGAAATACTGCAGAGCCTTCAACGCTTTACATCATGACACAGAGAGCTGTGTTCAAGTCAATGGCTGGCGCAGCCCATTCTTTCAAATCAAGACAGGGGTGCGTCAAAGATGTGCAGTGGCCCCAGAGCTTTTCAATTTCATCATAGACTACGTTATGACAAAGACGACTTCACGTCTCAACTTTGGACTCAAGTTTAGAGATCGCGTCATCTCAGATACTGATTTTGCTGACGAAGTGGCCATCCTAGCGGACTCCATGGATCAATTGCTGGAAGCGCTTCAAATCTTACGAGAAGAGGTCGTAATTGCAGGACTACAGATAAACTGGAACAAAACCAAAATTATGCCCATAGACCCAACTTTTCCTGCTGTCATTTCTCCAGTCAGTCTGGACTCAACAAATAGCATAGAAGTTGTCCAAAGTTTACCTGCCTGGGATCCAGGATTTCTTCAGATGGCCCCTTCTCCCCAAGCTGCAAGAAAGGCTATCCAATGTGTCTTCTGCCATGGGCAGGTTGAACCGTCACCTTTGTCAAAACCGAATATCAGTCGTTCAACCAAACTCCAAATTTTCACCGCCCTCATTAGTTTTGTGATGTTTCATGGAGCTGAGACTTGGCAAGCATCAACCGCAACCCTTATGACTATAGAGAGATTCCAGTCGAAGAGTCTGAGAAGGATACAAGGTCTACAGTGGGTCAAATTCGTGAGAAACGAGAAGCTGCTGCATCTCATCGAGCAGTCCCGTTTTCTACCCAAGCGGCCGAGCGTACCTCACGGTGGTTTTGACATCTACTTCGAATACCCCCGCACTTACCTGCAAAGATGATCTTTGACTTTGATCCTGTCAAAGCCGGTTAGAAACGACCTCCAGGCCGACCAAAGAAGCGATGGTCCAACAGCGTATCCGAGTTCCTAGCGATGGCAAATATCAGACCAAGTGAAGCGCAAGCCCTTACAATGGACCGAAGCGGACGGAGGAGGCAGACGTCACTCTACGCCAAATAGCACCCGACAGGTGACCTAAGTAAGTAAGTAAGTATTGCGATAACAAAAAATTCTTTTCTTATCATATTACTCTTGTGTAAGAATGCATGTTCTTGAAGCATTATAATAAATAAGACAAGCATTTTTTAATGGCAGGGTCTGAGGACCTTGTTGATCCACCTTGTATAAATTATAATCTCTATTTGTTTTAAGTTTTAACTAGACTCTTTACTTTAGTTTGGGAAGAAAAAACTCTTTTTCTGTTAGTTTTTTATATTGTAGCCTATTAATATATAATATACATGATTATATTTTATATTATTATATATTTTATTGTTATATATTACAATATATATGATTATTCATAATACGAGGTAAGCTGCAGCCCCCAAAAAACTCGTCTTTTAATAAAAATAACTTCTATACCAATGCTTTGAAGATAGAAGTCTATTTCGGTGAAATTGATTTTCATGATTACATAGAATCAGAGGCAACGCTATAGCGTTGCCTATAGTAAAGGCCATACGGCTCGAATGTTTAATTTTTTTTTCTCCCAGAGGCACTTCATACGGAAGGGGTCGTCGTATAAACTTCAATGGGGACTCATTCGATTGGAAATTGAGAGTTCTTTTGCAATTTTTAAAGGTCAAAAGTGATTGGAAGGCAACTAACACCCCTTCTACGCCTACCATTTCCCCAAACACATCCAATCAAAATTTTGAGATAGCCCTTTTGTTCTACGTAGTTGATTCCCAGACATAAATTATGTTTTTGAGGAGGACACTCCCCCCACAGTCCTCAGGGCAAGGGTTGTAAGTTATGCCCAGAGGGCATATAAGCTTTTTATAGAAATTTTTGTCGTAGAAACTTCAAAAAGGGCTCATTCGATTGGAAATTCAAAGGGCTTGTACCTTTTTTAATAATCGAAAGTAATTGAAGCGCAAAAAAACCCCCTCTCACGCCCATTTTTCCCCCAAAACATATCCAATCAAAATTTTGAGATTTGTTGCCATTTTGTTCACCGTAGTTGAAAATTTTGGAAATTAGGTCTTTGAGAATGACCCCCCCCCCCCACAACCGTCAGGGCAAGGGTTGTAAGCCATGTCCTGGGGGCATATAAGGTTTTTATAGAAAGCTTTGTTGTAAAAACTTCAAAAAGGGCTCATTCGATTGGAAATTTAAATAGTTAGTGTCCTTTTTAATATTCGAAAGTGATTGGAAGACATCCAACACTCCTTCCACGCCAACTATTTCCCCAAACGCATCCAATCAAAATTTTGTGATACCCATTTTGTTCAACGTAGTCAAAAGTTCTGGAAATTATATTTTTGAGCAGAACACTCCCCACACACTCTTCAGGCCAAGGGTTATAAGTTATACCCTGGGGGCATATATGGTTCCTATGGAAGGAATTCTCGTATAAACTTCTGAGAGGGCTCATTTGATTGGAAATTGAAAGTTCTAGTTCACTTTATAAGCGTCAAAAGATATCGGGGGGTAACCAGCCCTCCCCCTTCGACTCCCTTTTTTCCCACATACATCCAATAAAAATTTTTGAAATAGCTATTTTGTTAAAAATAGCTCAAAGATCATATAACAAAAACGTTGGTGTTGACACAACCCCCCAAGAACCGGGGGCAGGCGTTGTAAGTTATGCCCTAGGGACATAAATGGTTCTTATGGAAGGGATGCTCGCATAAATTACAAAGAGGGCTCGTTTGATTGGAAATTGAAAGTTCTAGTTCACTTTTTAAGAGTCAAAATGGTTGGAAGGCACCTAGCCCCCCCCCTACCATGCCCTTTTTTCTCAAACCCATCTGATAAGAGCTTTGAGATAGGCAATTTAAAAAAAAAATAGTTCAAAGACTATATAACGAAAACTCCGGAGTCGACATAGCCCCCCAGGACCCGAGGGTAGGCGTTGGAAGTTATGCCCTGGGGGAATATATAGTTGTTATGAAAGGGATGCTCGTAAAAACTTAAGAGAGGGCTCATTTGATTGGAAACTGAAGTTGTAGTTCATTTTTTGAGGGTCAAAAGAGATTGGAGGGCAACTAGACCCTCTCCCCCACGCCCCGTTTATCCCGAATGCACCCGATAAAAATTTTGAGATAGCCATTAAGTTTAAAATTGTTCAAAAGTCAGATTACAAAATAACTCAAGTGTCGACACAAACCCCCAGGGCCCGGGGGCAGGAATGGTAAGTTATGCCCACTTTCTAGTTAACTTTTTAGGAGTCAAGAGCTTTAAAGGCAACTAGCCCCCCACGCCTTTTTTCCCCAAACCCATCCGCTACAAATTTTAAGATAGCCAGTTTTTTTTAAAATAGTTTAAAAATTAGATTATTAAAACTCCGGTGTCAACACAACCTGGAGGGGTAGGCGTTGTAAGTGTTGTCCTGGGAAAGTATATGGTTCTTAAAAAAGAGATACTTGTATAAACTTCAGAGAGGGCTTATTTGATTGGAAATTGAAAATTCTAGTTCACTTTTTATGAGTCAAAAGATTTCCGAGGGCAACTAGACCCCCCCCCCCAACAACCTTTTTTCCCAAGCCTATCCGATAATTTTTTTGAAAAACCCATTTCATTAAAAATAGTTCAACGGTCAGATAAGAACAACTCCTGTGTTGACGCAACCCCCCAGGGCCCAGAGGCAGGCGTTGTAAGTAATGCTATAGGGGCATATATGGCTCTTATGGAAGGGATGCTCGTCTAAACTTCAGAGAGGGCTCATATGATTGGAAATTAAAAGTTTTAGTTCACTTTTTATGAGTAAAAATATATCCGAGGTCAACTGGCACCCCCCCCCCCCCCAACATCCTTTTTCCCCAAGCCTACCAGATAAAATTTCTGAAAAAAACCATTTTTTTCAGAGAAAAAAGGGTTTTATTAAAAAAAAAAAAACGCATTAACAACAAAACCCGAAGTTTATTAAACTCTTATGGGTAGACATCACCCTTTACAAAACCCTACATACACAATTACTACCAACCATACTTAGCCTCCCCCCCCCCAAAAAAATAATAAAATAACTAAATAAATAAAAATAAACGAAATAAATTAATTTCTAATAATTTCACGACATAATTGGATACCGAAGACACAAAATTGAAAATCATTCTTCTATTCTACCTCCTCGTCGCCCTCCCCAAAAAAAGTGTTTCAAAACCCCTACCTCCCTCAATTTACCCCCTGCTATTCTCAATTCCCCCCTCAATTTCCCTACCTCCTATTCTACCTCCCTCAAAACCCCTATGCCTTCCCAAGGCCAGAAAATAATTTGCACTTTACTGAAAAAAATATAAATGTTTTTACTTTTATAACTTGAATAACTCAAATAATATTAAGATTTTGATTACTAAATATCAGTATATGTATATTAAACTGACAATGCACACTCATTTGTATTTTTTGCAGTAAAGTGAAAATTATATTCTGGCCTTGGGAAGGCATAGGGGTTTTGAGCCCAACTTATGTTAATTTCTGCTCGTTTTGAGTTTGACTTGGTTATTTATTGTAATTTCTGTTCGTTTTGGGTTTTATTTATTTATCGATGCTGATTTGTGGTAGTTTCACGCTTGGTAGATTATTTGATTTTATTTTTGCTCATTTTTTGTTTAATGGAGTTCTTTACTTTACTTTGAAAAACTTATTTTGTGGAAAGTTTTCTTAATTAATTTCTGTTCGTTTTATATTGACATAGTCCTTTCAGAGAAAAAGAAAATAATAATTTAAATCTATTCTTTTTTTTAAGAATTTTTTTTTTTAATTTTTGGCCTGTTATTTGTATGCTGGAGAAAAATTTTCAGCAATTTTGAACAACATACACCCTCTTAAAAATCTAGACACTTATAGAAGTGCTTAATTTAGTTTCATACCTCCTCTAGTTAGTAGTAAGGCATCAATTTATCCCGGTCCTACATTCAATCCTACATTCACGCCTACAAGGATATGTGTGTAGTCTAACCGGTACATTGGGTTGCCAGGGCCAGTCCTCTATTAAAATGAACGGTACATGCCTTACCAGACTGGTTTTATAATATGACATCCATTTTTTGGAGGTCAAACAGAGAGAGAGCGGCGGTCAGATCTAACTTTATTAGTAGTTGGATTCGTATATAAGGAGTAATTTTAATTGTAGTTCATATTAGTAAGAGAATTGAATTCAGAGAGAGAATAGTTTATTTGAGAGGATATTAGTGGAGAAAAAAATGAGTTGTGCATTTACATTATTGGAGATTAATGATCGAACCGACAGCAGCAGCAGCAGCAACGATATACGACTAGCCAATATGGTGGTGAAAATAATTGCTGGTTCTAGACTATGCCTTGAATGGGATATTATGTATGCTAGATATGTGATATCATTAAGCTAATTTAAGCAGGAGGAGCAACGATGTTTTGCTGGAAAAGTGAATATTCTCTATATAAATAAACTTCGGTCTGCATTAGATGTCCTATCGAAATATATTGATGAGAACAAAATGCATCAGTGAATATTATTATTGTAATTATGTTAAATAAATATGTTTCTAAATAAATCGTATTTTTTGTTTTTTTCGATAGTAGACTTACGTATATTTTATAGAGTACAAAGAAGAAATTCTGATTAGTCTGTAGTTGGTTTTGAGAAAGTTAGGACTCTAAAAAATGGATAGATTGGAGAAAGATCGAAACATGAGGGATCTAGTTCTTATTGAAAATCATTTGATTCCAGATAATGATTTTATAGAGTTATGATTTCAACGTAAGATATTTTCTCGGGGACTGCTTTTTGATATAATGAAACTGATTTTCCATCATTAGACTATTGTATGAAGCTTCTACGTCGTGGTCCAAATGCATTTACACAATTTATTGATATATTGATCACGACACGGCAAAATGATATTTTGGATATGCTTTTAAACATTAGTTTAGAAATTTAGGACTTTTTTCATAAGAAATATGGTGCCCAAGGATGATTTACTCCTCTCTCTCTCTCTATCTCAGGCAATTTTTGTTGTTGCTAGGTCAGTCTCATTGTGGCAGGGAAAATTACAACGCAATAAGAAAAATTACATACATACCCGCTTTGTATGTACTCACAGGGCAGCTTGTCATCATCATTCGGAAATTGCACAATGATTGATGAGTACAATAAGAAGTGTTGTTTCTGTAAACCATGTAAATCGCATAGAGGATATGCTGTACAAATTAAAGGTTGTATTTTCTGTCTTGAAGAGGTGTTTGACTCTCATCCTATAGGCCACCTATGCTCCAATTGTCATTATGATAAATGTAATCAGTGGGAGAATACATATCCCAGTACGATTGGAAAGAATCCTAAGCGTGATTTTAGGTTATTGCTAATAGATTGGTATCGTAGTTGTTTTATATTTTTATGGGAGGATGACACGGGTAAAATATTAAACTGTTTGAAAAAAAAAAGAATATGGTTTCTACGTCATCGTTGTGAAGACACCGGGTGTTATGATTATAAACCCACTGATTTTTATTTGGCTGTGACGGAATGTGATTTGACACTTGAGGACACAGTTTGTGAAATTGCTTCAAATAAGCAAATTGAAACATGTGAATTCTATAGAATGAATGAGAATAGTATCATTAATTATACAAAGAGATATGGCAATAGGTAATTCACAATCTATTGTAGAAAATTTTATCCTTACATTGAAGTACTTCAGGATCAGTACACTGTGAAGTCGGATAGTCTAACTGCACTAGTTGTTGTCGACAAATACCTAGCAGTGGATGAAATCTAAAGAGTAGAAAAGTCGTTTTATAAATTATATAAATTTTTTTTATTAATAAAAAATTTCACATAAATCTTTATAAAATTTTATTCTTAGGGCACTAAAATCAATATTAAATACACTTGTAAGTATATTCTCCACTAGAAAATCGTTCAATTGAGGTAAGTCAACGTAGATGTCGAGAAACTGATTGTAGGTGTAGCCACGACCTCTGAACATGAAAAAGAGTAGTGCATGAAAGCCACATGTCTTAGTCGTTAAATCCTGTACTCTTCTTTGATTTTGAATAATGATCTCCCCCCTGCGTTCAATAAAGTTGCTGATGTATGGAGCGTAGAATTTATATGATATGACACGAGAATAAAAAAATTCAATATTTTTCGCTGTGTGAAAGATGCATAGGCCATGACCGGTCTTCGATATCGACGCACTACTATTGACAGTGATTAAAGTATTTTTAACACATGGAATTTTTCAATGAAGCCCGAGTATATGCAATAGGACTTGTAGTGGGACATATATGGATCCACACTAAATACATTGATTATTTGGTTTGTGTTCATGTCGGTAGGTCTAGTATAACATTGCCGTCGAGCGTGATTTTCCAATAGGTTTCAAATTGACTCAGTGATACTAGCATGATACTCTCAGTCAGAGCATTGTCAAATGTACACTCTAAACGTACATTCCCTGTTCGTACTATGGTCATATCCTGTGTGCCTGACAAGTCCAAAACAATAACCCCATGATTTTTTGAAAACATTGAATCGGTTATTCCATTTTCAAATAGTTGATAATCATGATCTAGGGATTGCATAGTCAACTCGTATAGAGTTCTATACGATTTTTTGTCAAATGATAAAGTGTACAGTGGAATACCATTCACTTTGCACACGAGGCTAGATAGACCAAAAAAATTAAAATCATGGGGGGATTTAGTCCAGGATCCAAAGGCACTGCCACTCTTCACAAAGGCCAAAGCCAATTTTGATGGGATTTTTCCATTGATAAATGATGAATCGCTATAGTTACGAGAGCCGGTGGCAATGTGATGCTGATTGGTGATCGTAAGGGGGACAAAAAGTTTAATAGTGTTACCATTGGTTCTTTGCTTTTCCATTGGCAATGCAACAGAGCTCATAACCTGTTTTTTTCGAACATGGAGACTTGCTGATGTGATATTGACAATTGTATCGGGTGCTGCAGGAAGGGTTTGTCTCAAAATAAAATTCGACGGGGACATCTGCAACATTATTTCAATCTTGACATTGGGGGGTAGCAATTGGGATATATTGAATATCTTATGATTTAATTTTCCAACTAAATTATGCTCCTGGGTCACTGAAGTAGTCAGCTCACCGTCAGTATCAACACCTGATCTATATTCATAGCTTAATGATGATCCTCTTCACTCCTTGTAAGCCTTTGGTGTCATTATCATAAATTATATGCAGATTGCATAGTTTGATAAATTATTGCTAGTATTCACCAAAATTCGATGAGTAAATACATTCTTTTTTTTCAATAGGTTGTGTAGAATACAGTTTTCATAGGAGGGACCGTCGCCGGCAGTTGGAGTTGTATTATCTATCTTTTTCGTCAGCACAACATTTAAATCAATAAATATTGACGACAAATCAATGAAATAGTCTTCATTGGAAAATATTTGAAAGCGTATATTTTCTGAATGGGGTTGTTGGGGGTAATACTGTTCATAGTAGCTATATCTGATAGTGGTATCAACATATTGAGGATTGAATAGACTCAATGAGGAACTGACTAATGGATATGACTCCTTGTGGGGGAGATAAGTCATCTTAAGAGAAGAAATCCTTCTTTGATATAACAATATTTTTCTTTTTCTTTTTTTGCTTCTGCTTATTGGGCTTCCTTGTTTTATTCCTCAAAGTCCTTGTTGATGTCCTTTGCTTCCTGCCTGGGTGGAGACTGATGAGTGAATGATGCGAACGCATCCTTTTCAATCCCTCCCCATTTTGTCGAGATTTTAGTTGCTCACCAACGGCTCTTGCTGAAAATCTAATATTTTCCTTAACACTCTCCTTGAAATTCTTGCCCGACCCCCAGTCCTGTAGTGTGGAGGCAGCAAAATTTGATGCAGCAGGTACAAGATATTTTCTGGCAAGGGGTAGTGCAGAACGAAAGAGCCTAGCAAACCGGCTACCAAGACCATACCCAAACATTGTAGTACGCCCCTTGTAGTAGTCAAATCCTTTGCCTATTTGACGTGGACTCAAAGCACTAAAATAACAATCGATATGGGGACAGACAGATGGAATTCTCATATTGTTCATTTTAGGTGATTGTGCTGTCGTTGACACTGGGTTGAAAATGACATTTAATCACTAATAGTCCCTTTGGTATTGCTAGATGTTTACCCAAGTCACTTCTTAGTGTAAAATGAAAGAGTTCCAAATACGAAGTGTTTTCACGAACATACTGAAGATGCTTAATATTCTTGTGGTGAAGAAGCTCATGGGATGTTTTTGTTCAAGAGCACATAGATGGGGGCATTTGAATTGCCAAATCTAGATGTTTACACAAAGGATGCATAGAGAAATATACAGAAGTTTTTGTCGACACAAGGTGGAAAATCAGCAAAAATAACTTGATTCATACCGAAAACAATGCCAGTATTTTTCCCATCGATCACATTCGGTTTAAAAACAAGACCGTCTATCAGAAAGTCATTTAGAACATTAATTTCAGACTTAAGATGTGATATGATATAAATACCATCATGTTTAGATGAATAAATAAAATGTCAAGAGCCAGCCCTGTGACATAGGATTTTTCTTTTGTTTGCACGACACAAAACCTCCATATTATAGTATTCAATATCTTTTAACTTAGCATGTGGATATTCACCAGATTTAAGTGCTTCATCCGATTCCTAGTCGACAGAATTCAACCCATTCATAGTCTAATCGAGTGGTTTAACTTTTATATCATACGCACGATCCTTTCTCAGGACGTCATAGGTATTTTTGAGAATACAGTCGACAAGAGCCACTTCATATGCACCGTCAAATTCGATGGCACGGGAAAGTTTGGTCAAAAATCACTTGTCGTATTCAAGTCATTGTAGAGACGATCGGAAACGTTGGACAAGAATGTTGTATAGAAAACATGGAGCATTGACAATATCTTTAACACTAATCCAAGAAGCAAAATCAGAATGTTATACTAGCCACCGAACAAATTATTGTTTCTTACCCCTTCGAGTACGTCTCTTTAATATCTTTTCAATTTGATATATTTCACTAGCATTTTTAGCTTTTTGTAGTTCAGACACATATAAGCCAATGTGAACATTTTCATATTTTGTATCCCGCTGTTAAACATGTTCGTGCTTGGTGTTTGGGATTATTGCCACTTTAAAAAGTTGAGTGAGCCACAGGTAATACCCCCGTTAAAAAACAGCACTTGTCCTATTAATTCGAACATTAACATCAAGATTTATTTTATTTTTAATCTCTTTGATAGTCGATTTATTGGAATTCTTAATAAGAAATGTGTCAATTGTATCATGATCAAAATGATGAACTTCCGTTGGCGTAGAGTTGGACATTGATCGACGAGGTCGTTGATTATAAATCAACATGATTTTATCTAGATCATGAATAAAAACCGATGTACTTTTCAATGTACAATATCTTGAAATTAAAAGTCGGATGGTTTTTACCAATCATTCGGCCAATGCAGCTTTAATAGGACTGTGACCATGATAGAATAATTTACTATATTTCTCTTGTATTTGTGCACCCTGGGGATTAACAAACTAACTACCGTAATCCCGTTTAAATTTTTTTTATATGAATCATGTTTGAGAATACTTTCAAAACCCTGAGCAACTTCAATTCCCCTCTTTGATCCCAAGAGAATTGCATGAGCATACCGACTATAAACACTGATTGTAAGTAGAATGCACTTTTATAGTGTATTGTGACACCTATGAAGCTCATCTAGAGCCAGGAGATCTGCCTGCATTGTATGCAATGGGTAAAAGGCTTTAGTTTTTCGATATTGATTGGCATGAAGTCTATGATTTCTGTACAGAGTCTAACTTGACTCATTTTGTAGATAGTCTTGTACACTTTTAGTGTGAACACCAGTGACTTTGGAAAGGGTGATGAGGAACCTTAAAATCCCTGCCTCACAAAAATTTTCATAAGCACCTTTCAGAGCGTCTACTATTTTAAACAATATGTGACGTCCACCTTCCTTTCTTATACGGGTTGTTGGTGGTGGTAATGTTGAGATTGATTTGTTGCGCTTTTACTTTTGTCTAGTTATCAGTGGTGTGCAATTATTTTCCAAAATGGATCTGAAATATTTTTCTTCAAGTTCATTTTTTGAAGATGCTAATGTTGTTGTTGATGATGATGATGATGATGATATATGTTCAGTCAATTTTTTTAGAATCTTTCTATTTCTAATATGAGTGTTGTTGAGTTCGATTGTATTTATACGGTCGCGTATATGACCCCCGAATTATGATAAGAATTTACGATTAATAGCCAGGTCATAGATTACATAAAGCGGATTATATCTATTATCCCGGATGATAATCCCTGTGTCATTGCTCTCAACTTGAACATGATCTTTACCACTTTCCATGAGATATGTTAGGAGTTGTGTTATTTGTTCGTGTTATGAGTGGGGTCATAGAGTTCCAAATTTAGATAAAAATTAATACCAATACACCTTCTTTAATTGTGTTCCAGAAGCAGACTCTCGAGGAAAAGATTCTTTTTTTGGGTCAACACCAGCAGCAGCAGCAGCAGTGGGTTTTGATCGATAGGACCTGTTTCTTTCATCTCGTCGAAATGCATCTTTAAATAAAATCCGTTTTTATCATCTTCGATATTCTCATTTTCAAGGAATTTACTCAGATTGTTCTCGAAGTGTTTGACAGGTGTGAAAGCGAGTTCTCTTGGAGTCAATTTATAGGTTTTTGCCATCTTCACTAGAAAAAACTATATACAAGTCCTGCAATTATGGACAGTAAAAGTGTGAAAAAGCTACCGCCCGCCTGAAGAAGTCGTGTCCTTTTTAAATTCTGTCCTTTCTTTTTAGACGTCACTGTATGTACAATGGAACGATGTTGCTTTGCCTGCTGCTTAACTACTTCTGGTAGTTGAATATTATCCTTGATCAAATTTAAACAAAGTTCATATATATGATTATTAAGGTAGTTGTCAAGGCTGTGTTCGATTATGGCTTTTCTAAGCAGATATCTTAAACTGCTTATAGGTGAAAACAAGTGTCTATTTTCTTTTAGTTTTTTTAGTGTCATGATAGCAACGAATAGATCTTTTTGGTGCTCACGGGGTTATATACTGTCATTTCATGGTAAAAAGTATGACTGACCACACGCAGATCCTCAGGTGTATTTTTATTAAGATACAATTTGGTATATCCATAGGGTTTATTAGTTACCTGATTGTATGCTGAGAGCATAATTTCTGGATCTTCTGGCTGGAGTTAGTTTTTGAGAGTTTTTAGTAGTCTAGAATAACAAAAAATTCTGTGGATGAAACAGTAGGTGCAGTTAAATTCAAGTGCTTGCATACATTTGCTCTTATGAGAGAGATTGTGTAGAACCAGAGTAGCGGAAATCTGTTCATGATGAGAGCAAACAGTGAATAGTTTTAGAATTTCATGGAACCATTGTTCAACATATTCAGACAGATCGCCAATGATCAGACATGAGTTTTGTTCAATAATGCTAAAAACTTCAAGTCCCTGTTTGAATTGCATCTTCACCAGCCCCGTCGTGACAACCGCTTAGATTATAACACATGACTCCGAACAGATAGTGTATCAATAGTATATTTTTTTCGGATTTTCCAAAAACATTTTATTGCAATTCTTTATTATTTTATTTAATAGTATTGTTTTGCCCGACATTGACAGTCCACGCAGAAAGCATATGAATGGTGCTTTAAATTGATAAATGGTCCCTTTAACGCGTTACATAGGTAACTAACTGTAGACTGTGGCTGTCCACTGTAAAAAAAATTTCAATATAACTACTACTACTCCATTCAAGGATAATAATGAGAATAAGAAGACGACGAATAAAGAATAATATTTTCTTTTATTATATACATAAAAAGGTAACAATACTTTTAAAAAATACTACATTAAAAAAGGCACATTAAACATGAATAAAAAAAATACACTTTTTTAATTTATTTATAATAAAAAATACAACATTTACATAACCACTAGAAAAAGAAAAAAAAAACACTTAAAAAAATACACTTTTTTTTTGGTTTATTTATAGAAAAATACAACATTTATTGGAATAATGCACTTGAAATAATATCATATACTACTATTTACAACATTTTAAATTTTTGGGTCCCCCCCCTCCCCCCGGGGGGCTGGCCTTTGCGGTAGTCGGGGGCGGGCCGGGACATACTGGGCGCCGGAAGCGGGGGCCCGCTACGGCAGCCTTGTGCCGGGGCTGGCCTAAATTAGTTGCAAATGTTCTACAGGGCACACACACACACACACACACATATTAAATTGATCGTGATAAAGAAAAAAAAGAATTTAAAAAAAACACCTAATTACCCAAAAAACCCTCCGACACAATTTATACTTTTTTTTTAGTGAATTTAAGATGGTTTTTCTAGACCAAGTTGTTTTATTTAATCGGTAAATTAAAATCGGGGTGAAATTAAATAATTACCATTTGGTAGTACCTTAACACTATCGTTAAGTTCATAGAACTTCTCCGATATAGCATATAAGGTATTTTTATCAACTCTAATTTTTCAATTTCTAAATTGCAATGATCGTAACCCCCTTACGTTCACCCTCGACACTAGACTACACTTCACGCAGTTTCTAGAAACATTCATATCGAAATTATTTTTTACGATGTTTTTAGGTACCCTCATGTAAACTTGTTTGATATCCTTGCCAGGTTTTTCCAAATAGTATACCTTCAGTCCAGGAAACACACCACTTGATATAACATGACTACCCATTTCAGATTTTAGCATTAACAATTGATTTGGGGCTTGGCGTTTCATTAGCTCCGGGTAGAGAGATTCGTCCCAATTAGGGTAGTCTATTCGTGAGCTAATGTACTCGCAAATTTCCAACTCTCTCAAAAGATTTTCAGTTTTGACTTTTAACAGGAGTGAATCAGTGTCCCCGTAATACACTTAAACTTGTCCCTCAATCGGCCACAGTACCTTGCATACATTCTAATAAAATGACAACATGAGTTTCTTGGATGTTTGAGTTATTGCGCTTCCGCCTACAATATTTTTATTTAATACAATATTTCTTTTCTTTCGATGTAGGAACACCAAATTAGAGTATATGATTTTGAATTATGTGAAGTTTGGATCCACAATGATTCGACCACATTCTTAGGAATCGGTTAGAATATTACATCAACTTTTGTGTTATATGCCTATGCAAATTTTACCGTAAACTTGGTTCAAAATAAGTTTATAGAATTCTTTTTCAACTTTCGTTTTCACTTGTGAACGCTTACTGACAAAGGTGTCAATAAACGTTTTCATGTAAGGCTTTTGATCAAATTGGAGGGTTTTGATCAATCTTTGTGACCTTGAAACCATTGTACACCATTCATTTCAATAGCACGTGATGAACAACGATATTCTTTTTCGGGTTGAGGTCTGCAATTAGTTTTTGTTTTGATAGCACCCAATGCATGCTCCCGCCCTCTACTAAATATAAATTGTAGGAGTTCAGAGATTTCCTACCCGCCGGTCTATTTATGCACGAAAAAACAAAGTCTTTTACCGAGTCATGGATTTCCATGGGTATTTCACCGTCAATTTCAAAAAACCATCCCTGTGCCCCATTCTCCTCAACACTGGCAATGTAGGGGAAATTCAAAGCAAAGGGATTATTAAGCCATTTATAATTGCCACACGTCAAACAGTAGTGAGACATTGCCAATTGGTAAAGAGAATTCATATCCAAAAAACTGCGTCCGACTTTTGATCGTAGTGCTCGTCTGGGGTGGGAATTGGAAATTTTTAAAACGCAAGTACGTCCCATCACCGCTTAACGACTCCACAGCCTTGTATCCTTTACGAGTACAGGAAGTACAATCAAGCCTTTGAATAATAGCACACCAAAATCTGGTGCCGAATGGTGAGCAGTCGTAACGCACACCACCACGTGTCTTACCCTCACATAGAACCCTACTAATATCAGTAATCGGATTGAAATGACCAATTGAATCGGAGTCTGTGGGTGGGGTATATAGAAGCCACACCCAATGTTGTACTTATTCAATTGAAGGAACCCGCACTGAAAATAAGATCCCCTTTTTACCCAAACGCTGACCCTCTTCAAATTTTGACTTATCCTGTAACACTATGACACCAATCTTCAAATTTGCGTTAGCCCGCTCAAAAATATATATTCCTTTTATTGTCCCGCAAAATTGACCATTTAAAGAATTAACATTTACTTTGGGGAACTTTGAACCCTCCCTACCATTAACTTCCATTTTATACAACTTTTTTTAGATGGCATCTATTTTAAGTGGTCTGTATGCTACAATTAAAAATGCATACTTGAAACACTGTAGCCTCGTATCGAAACAGATTCGTTGTATCCCCTGAGACCCCTCTAAATCTGAATGATAATTTAACTCAATAGGCCTCTCTCCCCCATGCCTCCTTCTTACAATAAAGTACTTCTTAAGCATAAATATACTAACGCATAAAGTTTCATTAAAGTAAGATAAAGATCCACTACCCCTTTTGTTATAAATTCCACGCGTAAATCGAATACTTTTAGGCTAATTTAGAAAAACCTCCCAATGATTTAGTAAATGTAGGTGAATTGCCAACATCTCTGTGTGCAAGTATTTCGAATCTCATCCGCACTTTCATTTAAAAAAATATTTTCAGTGCTATTGATGCTTTTAAACTGACTCCTACTCCCCACACCCTCATTTGCTGTTCAAGAGTGGCTCAAATCTTATCAGTATATGAATTTATAATGGCCGAGGGATCTGTTATTATATCCCCCGACATTAGAGAGTTGAAGGGGTCACCGAATTTGGCGCTGTAGACCAATGTGTGGTGCAAGGCAGAGTTGGACAGAAAAAAATCTGGAAGAGGGAATACTGGTGTTGCTTTTGTACTACTACTACTAATAGCTATATCATTAAGTGGAGTGGTGAAGGGTGACAGAGAATTTTCAGTAACATCACCACCACTCCCAGTCTGATCAATAACATGGCTTAGATATGCCGTGAGGCAGTTCCTTCGTGCATTTTTGAAGGTGCTTGGGGTCCATTGATCGAGCCAGGCTGTATTGTTCCTTGTTAGAATTTTATTATGAGGACATGGTTCAGTCTCGCTTGCAACACCCCTTCAATACTCCCGCGTAGATCTATCTTCCCATTCCGGTTCCTCAAGCACGTCGATATCGCGGGTTAAGTTGTCTAAGCTAGCCATTTCCCACAAAAAATCACTGAGGAAACTCCCACGTCATTCTATGCTATCTAAATGTAAAGTAGGTTCATCACTGAACTCCGTTGGTGGTGAAAGAATTGGTCCTGTGAATTCACGTGTTTTATCACTCAATGGTGGCGGTGGTGCTATATCACTAATCTGTAGAAAAAAAGTTTTATTTTTATGTAAAATAACCATTATTTTTATAAAGTTAATAAACTATGTCAATTTTTCATAGTCATTTTCCCACCACCACCACCTGAATAATTAGAAGAAGAAGAAAAAAAGTTGCATTACCTTATTTCTTTTATAAGGACAAGTGAAAATGTTAAAAAAATATATATTGTTTTAGTCAGAAAAATGAAGTCTTATTCTTATGGGGCAAGTCAGAAAAAGAGAATGATACATAAAACTAATGGTTTTATTCCAAAAATTTTCAGCATGAAAACGCAAAATATGGGTCCAATTCTAGCGCTTGACCCACTTCAATAAAACTCAGTAAAATTCGAGAATCGTTCAACCGATACAGTGTACTATATGAACCCTTGCTTCTCAGCTTTTGTTAATGGACAAGAATCCCATACGTCAGTTGGTGGTGTTGGAATAACTCTCGACACTCCGGATTTTCCTATGTCCTTTGGCAACGGATTTGTTTGAAGTTGTGGACGTAGTTGACCTGGACTAAATAAATCATTGTAAGATAGAAGAACTTTTTTTTCTCCATCCATATCAACAATTAAAGTGCAATTAAAATGCTGGATGGTTCTTTTAAGAGCCCCCCTGGGAGGACCCTTGGGATTCAAGAGCTTTCTTAGGGGTAAGAGGATCGAAGCCCTTTCGAGTTGGGATATCGGACTTCACAGCACTGTTCAAATAGAACACCTCAAATTGTTTCTCGAAAACATCTTTTAAAATGTCCCTAACTGTTTCCTAGAAATAATTGCTTGAAATGGGTTCGCCCCAAATAATGTTCCTTGACATCAATGTGATGACATAATTAGAAATTATTAAAAAACCTTCTTCCTGTGGTCATATATCTTATCGGAGATAGACATCCTGTTATAAAAAACCCCACTTTGCAAGGCGCACTTAAAATTCATATTATACCTGTCGGGCGGATTAAAATTCAGGTGTACTGATGGGAGATTTTGATAAACGCCGGATGTGCGCAAAAGCTTAGTGCAAAAACATATACCAGCTTGAGGATTGTTGTCAAATGTGAAATAGTATTTGTATGTTTTTATATAGTTAGTTTGTCTAAAGAAATATTGGATTATTGCATTAGAAAACGTCTTTCTTAGAAGGTAAGTTAGATGTAAGATTTTATAGAAATACATGATAAGCTATTTCAGTGTTATAATCATTCCTTTATATACTGTTAATTTGGTAAATGAAAGAAAATGAAATAAGATTATTATAGAATAGTTTAGAAACAAATTTAAGTTTTACTCATCAAAAGTTATGTACTTGAGAAAATTTACTTTATTGTTGAAAATAGGGAAAGAAAAAAAAAATTATATATATATACTTACAAATTCTGACTGGGCTTCTACACCTGAAGTCCCTGGCATAACAGGAAGGGGGTAAACCTCACGATCATAAATAAGCTGGGTTGAGGCATCATGAGAAGCACTCCATTCTCTCTTCAATTTCCTTCCAGCTTGCGTAGAGGTCTACACAGCTGACACTGACATGAGAGGGCCCTGGCACTAAAAGTTGTGTGGTCGTTGGCTGGTCCAGATCATGTGTAATTCTACCAGCATATTTGATAATAGATGGCCTTGTGGCTTGCATTAATGTAGCTTCGCTCCATCTTGGTTTCTTTTCCGAAGGGGGGTGATTGCACGTATCCTTTTCCTTAAAAAGAAGGCAAAATTTAGCATGAAAAAAAATCCTCTTTTTCCATTTTTTGAGATAAATGCTTAAGAGGTCAAATTTTGGCCTCCTCCAACTGCTTGTAAGTATAGTCACGGCATCGGAACCAAAATATATTAAAGGTTCTATCATTTGCTGTGTTCGCTTAGGGACATATTCGAGTATAAATGCACTTAGGAAGGTCAAAGCTTGGTTAAAAAGATGGAATTGTCAGTGAAAAACTCACAAATATAGCTCTTAATATGGCTTTTCAGTGTGTTTCCCCAACAAAAATATGCAAATATGATAAAAAAAGGCGAAATTCCCTTTTAAAAACAACATAAAACTTTAGACAGGGCTAAAGAGAACCTTAATATTAATAAAAAAATTTTGTCCTTAGTAAACACATATACGAGATTTAATGTCCTCAGTAAAAGCCAGTACGAGATTTAATTTCCTTAGTAAATAAGTGACATTAACGAAAATGAGGACACATCAAAGGAACGAGAGCTTCGATTAACCACCACCATCAAAGTTCCAAAATGTCACCCGTGTGTTACCCCCCCCTCAAAAGAGAGGGGGGGGGTGGAATTAATTACTCATAATCATGAAGGTACTATTTTTTCACTGAAAAAAAAAATGATATTTTTCAAGGAAATCCCAAAAGAATTACTATTAAAATCTTTAGGGTGAGGGATAGGGGAATCAGCGCCTCATTCATCATTTAGCACTAGAAAGTCGTTCAGACGCGGATTGTCACCATAAATGTTGAGAAACTGCTTGTAAGTATAGCCGCGACATTGGAATTAGACAAAGGCCGTTTATAGCACGAGCCAGTGAAATTTGACTCCCAAAACTGTCACTCTCTTTGTAACACGCAAGCTTTTCATTCAAACCAGAAAAATACAACATGTTTGGAAAAAGCTTGTTTCTGAATGATAAAGAACTGTTTTTCAAAACAATTAAAACTTTTAAACATAGCTGTGGAGGAGAGATTGTATTTACATAATAGAAAAAAGCGTGCTTTGCCGTTTCTATCGAATATACGCATCATATTCTTAAGATTTTGTATTGTTGGTGGGGGGGGCTAAGGCCCCCCTTAAATTTGAATTTACTATTAAAACGTTTTTTTTTTTTTTTTTCTTTTGGGAAATAAAAGAATAAAAAGTGTCCTCACATTGAAAATTGACAAATCCCTTCTTTTCAAAGTCAATAATATGTACTGTACTATAACCAATGTGTTAAAACATAATGAAAATATGAATGCAGTGTACGAACATTTATAGGGTTTTTTGCTTGAGTACATTATAGCTTGCCAAGTTTTTTAAAAAACCGACTAATCAAGTTATCATATGGAGTAACCACCAGCTCTCCCTAACCGACTGATACACAGAAAAATGTGTGTCACATTAGAAAACCCGTCTGGTAAGGTAAGTATCGTTCGTAGTAATAGGTGACCGACCCTGACAAACCAATGTACCGGTTAAACTACACGCATATTCTTGTAGGCGTGAATGTAGGATTGAATGTAGGACCGGGATAAATTGATGCCTTACTACTCTAGTTGACCTGAAATGGAAAACTTGATACCATTCGCAAAAAAATTTTTTGCTACGCTATTTTGATTTGGTTAAATTTTAAAAGCAGAAGCAGCCCTGAAAGTTTGAACATAATACCCTCAGTCGTACTTGGGATACTACTGAGATGCCTTATTGGGAATTAACATTAACACAGTGCATTTTGATCTAATCTTATGACAACATTTAGTTTTTAAACATAAAGTCAAAAGGGAAAGTAGGCGGGGGAGGGGGATTAGTTTCCCTTTAATCACTTTCGACTATTAAAAAGGGCATCAGGCCTTTCTATTTTCAATCGAATGAGCCTTTTTCGAAGTTCCTACGACAATTCTTTCGATACAAAGTGCCCTGGTCTAAACAACATCAACAACAAAAAAAATAATACATTATACCCACATCGATCTTTACTATAAAAATGTCAAGCCTTACAATCACTTTCGACTATTAAAAATGGCACTAGGCCTTTCAATTTCCAATTGAATGAGCCCTTTTTTGAGTTTCTACGACAACACTTCCTATAAACACCTTATATACCCCCAGGGTATAAACTACGGCCCTTACCCTGAGGGCTCTGAGGGTGGTTGTCATCCTCAAAGACCTAATTTCCAGAACTTTCAACTACGTTAAACAAAATGGCTATCAAAAAATTTTGATTGGATGTGTCTGGGAAAATGGTGGGCGGGAGAGGGGCGTTAGTCTTTCTCCAATCACTTTCAACTATTAAAAAAGGCACTAGCCCTTTCAATTTCCAATCAAATGATCCATTTTGAAGTTTCTACGACAACGCTTTCAATAAAAACCTTATATACCCCCAGGGGATAACTTAAAAAACTCGCCCGGAGGGCGGGGGGGGGGGGTGTCATCCTCAAAAACCTAATTTCCATAACTTTCTACTACGTTGAACAAAATGGCAATCTGAAAATTTTGATTGGATGTGTTTGGGGGAATAGTGGGTGTGAGAGGGGGGGGGGGGTTACCCTCAAATCATTTTCAGCTATTGAAAAGGGCACTAGCCCTCTCCATTTCCAATTGAATGAGCCCCTTTTGAAGTTTTCACGAAAAATATCTTATTAACAACATTAAATGCCCCCAGGGCATAACTTACAACCTTTGCCCTGGGGTCTCCAGGGAGTTTGTTATCCTTAAATATATAATTTCCAGAACTTTCAGCTACGTTGAACAAACTGGCTATATCTAAACATTGATTGAACTTGTTTGGGAAAATTGTAGGCGTGAGAGGGGAGTTAATCTTTCTCAAAGTTGTCATAAGACTCTATCATTAAAAACCTTATATGCCCCCAGGGCACAACTTACAACCTTTGCCCTGGGGACTCTGGGGGTTTGTCATCCTTAATTACATAATTTCCAGAACTTTCAACTAAGTTGAACAAAAATGGCTATCTCTAAACTTTGATTGAATTTGTCTGGGAAAATGGTGGGCGTGAGAGGGGCGTTAGTCTTTCTCCAATAACTTTCAACTATTAAAAAAGGCACTAGCCCTTTCAATTTCCAATCAGATGATCCATTTTGAAGTTTCTAGGACATCGCTTTCAATAAAAACCTTGTATGCCTGCAGGGGATAATTTAGAACCCTCGCCCTGAGGGGTAGGGGGGGGGGCGGGTTGTCATCCTCAAATACCTAATTTCAAGAACTTTCTAATACATTGAACAAAATGACTATCTCAAAATTTTGATGGGATGTGCTCGGGGAAATGGTGGGCGTGAGAGGGGGGTTAGTTACCTTCCAATCACTTTCAACTATTAAAAAGGGCACTAGCCCTCTCAATTTCCAATTGAAAGAGCCCCTTTTGAAGTTTTTACGACAACTCTATCATTAAAAACCTTATATGCCCCCAGGGCATAACTTACAACCTTTGCCCTGGGGACTCTGGGAGTTTGTCATCCTTAAATACATAATTTCCAGAACTTTCAACAACGTTGAACAAAATGGCTATATCTAAACTTTGATTGAATTTGTTTGGGAAAATGATGGCCGTGAGAGGGGGGTTAATTACTCTCCACTCACTTCCGACTATTAAAAAGGGCAATTTCAATTTCAAATCATATGAGCCCCTTTTGAAATTTCTACAACAACTTTCTATTTAAACCTTATCTGCCCCCGGGGCATAACTTACAACCGTTGCACTGAGAGCTCTGATGGGGTTATCATCCTAAAAAACCTAATTTCCCGAACTTTCGACTACGTTGAATAAGATGCATATCTCGAAATTTTGATTGGATATGTTGGGGAAATGGTGGGCATGAGAGGGGGGCTAGTTGCCCTTCAATCACTTTCGACAATTCAAAGGGCACTAGTACTTTCAGTTTCCGATTGTATGAGCCCTTTTTGATGTTTTTACAACATCGCTTTCTATAAGAACCTTACACCCTTTCAGGGCAAAACTTACAACCCTTGCCCTGAGGGCTGTGTGGGGGGATGGGTTGTCATCCTTAAAGACCTAATTTCAAAAACTTTCAACTACGTTGAATAAAATGGCTATCTAAAAATTTCTTTTTGATGTTTTTGGGGAAAAGGTGGGCGTGATAGGGGGGTTAGTCTTTCTCCAATCACTTTAAACTATTAAAAAAGGCACTAGCCCTTTCATTTTCCAATCAAATGAGCCATTTTGAAGTTTCTACGACAACGCTTTCAATAAAAACCTTATATGCCTCCAGGGGATAACTTACAACCCTCGGCCTGAGGGCTAGGGGAGGAGGGTTGTCATCCTCAAAGACCTAATTTCCAGAACTTTCTACTAAGTTGAAAAAAATGGCTATCTGAAAGTTTTGATTGGATGTGTTTGGGGGAATGGTGGACGCGAGAGGGGAGTTAGTTACACTCCAATCACTTTCAACTATTAAAAAGGGCACTAGCCCTCTCAATTACCAATTGAAAGAGTCCCTTTTGAAGTTTTTACGACAACTGTATCATTAAAAACCTTATATGCCCCAAGGGCATAACTTACAACCGTTTCACTGAGAGCTCTGATGGGGTTATCATCCTAAAAGACCTAATTTACAGAACTTTCGACTACGTTCAACAAGATGCATATCCCAAAATTTTGATTGGATATGTTTGGGGAAATGGTGGGCGTGAGAGGGGGGTTAGTTGCCCTTCAATCCCTTTCGACTATTCAAAGGGCACTAGCCCTTTCAGTTTTCAATTGTATGAGCCCTTTTTGATGTTTTTACAACGTCGCTTTCTATAAAAACCTTACACGCTCTCAGGGAAAAATTTACAACCCTTGCCTTGAGGGTTGTGGGGGGGATGGTTTCTCATCCTATAAGACATAAATTCCAAGACTCTCAAATACGCTGAACGAAATGCATATCTAAATTTTTTGACTGGATATGTTTGGGGAAAAGGTGGGCGTGAGAGGGGGGTTGGTTGCCCTCAAGTCACTTTCGACTATTAAACATAGTACTAGGCCTTTGAATTTAAAATTGAATGAGCCCTTTTTCCAGTTTGTAAAACAATGATTTCAATAAAAACCTTATATGTCATCAAGGCACAACAAAAAAACCGTGTGTTGAAGGCTTATGCAGGAGTTTTCATGTGAGGCGTATTATATCCTGATCTTTGAACTTCGTAGATCAAAATAGTTATCTCACATTTTTTATTGGAGGTTTTTGGGAAAATGGTGGGCGTGAAAGTGGTGTTAGTTACCTTCCAATCACTTTCGACTATTAAAAAGGGCACTAGCCATTTCAATTTCCAACCGAATGAACCCATTTTGAAGTTTCTACGACGAAGCGTTCTGTAAAAACCTTATATGCCCCCAGGGCAAAACTTACAACCCTTGCCCTGAGGGCTGTGGGGGAGTGTCCTCCTTAAAAAGATAATTTCTATCTGGAAATCCACAACAATGAACAAAATGGATATCTAACAATTTTGATTGAAAGTGTTTGGGGAAAAGGTGGGCGAGAGAGGGGGGCTAGTTGCCCTCAAATCACTTTCGATTATTAAAAAGGGCACTAGACCTTTAAATTTCCAATGGAATGAGCCCCTTTTCAATTTCTACGACAAAGATTTCAATAAAAACTTATATGCCCCAAGGGCATAACTTACAACCCTTGCCCTGAAGACTGTGGGGGGAGTGTCCTGCTCAAAGGTATAATTTCCTGAACTTTAACTGCATGGAACAAAATGGCTATCTCAAAATTTTGATTGGATATGTTTGGGGAAATAATGGGCGTGGACGGGGTTTTAGTTACCTTCCAATTGCTTTCGACTATTAAAAAGCACAGTAGCCATTTCAACTTCTAATAGAATGAGCCCTTTTTGAAGTTTTTACGACAACGCTTTCTATAAGACCTTATATGCCCACAGTGCATAACTTACATCCCTTGTCCTGGTGTCTGTGAGGGGGTCATCCTCAAAGACCTAGTTTACAGAACTTAAAACTACGTTGAAAAAAATGGCTATCTCATAATTTTGATTGGATTTGTTTGGGGAAAAGGTGGGCGTGCGAGGGGGGTTAGTTTTCATCTTATCACTTTCGACTATTAAAAAGGGCACTAGCCCTTTGAGTTTCCAATCGAATGAGCCTTTTTTGAACTTTCTACGACAACACCTTCTATAAAAACCTTCTATGTCCCCAGGGCATAACTTAGAACCCTTGCCCTGAAGGCTGTGGGAGAGTGTCCTCGTCAAAACAATAATTTCTATTGGAAAGTCAACTACACTGAACAAAATGGGTATCTCAGAATTTTGATTGGATGTGTTTGGAGGAAGGATGAGCGTGGTGGGGGGGGGGCTAGTTGCCCTCCAATCATTTTTGACTATTAAGAAGGGCACTAGCCATTTGAATTTCCAATCGAACGAGCCTTTTTTGAAGTTTCTACGACAACGCCTTCTATAAAAACCTTATATGCCCCCAGGGCAAGACTTACAGCCCTTGCCCTGAAGGCTGTGGGGGAGTGTCCTCCTCAAAAACATAATTTCTATCTGGAAATCAACTACGCTGAACCATATTCGTATCTCAAAATTTTTATTGGATATGTTTCGGGAACATCCAATATAGCAGCAGCAAAGAAGCTGAAAAATTGGAAGCCGCCTGGCAAAGACAGGATATCCGCGGAAATGATCAAAGCGACTGTTATGACCTGCATCAAGTTCTGGACAGCGCTGTTTGCAGTAATCTGGACAACAGCCAAAATACCTTCGGATTGGAAACGCAGCACGCTTGTGAGGATCTTTAAGAAAGGCGATACGTCCTTCCCAGGCAACTGGCGAGGAATCTGCATGCTTTCCATACCTAGCAAATTGCTGACGCACATTTTACTGCAGAGAATCAGATCGCAGCTCGACAGACACCTTCGCAACGAGCAACATGGATTCAGACCGAACCGTTCATGTGCAGACTTGATATTCACCCTACGGCTACTGACGGAAGAAAGCAGAGAATGGCGCTCCAAAATCTATATGATATTCATCGATTTTGAGAAGGCCTTTGACTCAGTAGACCGCCAAAGTCTGTGGAAGATCCTACTGCATTACGGAATCCCTGAAAAAATAATTTCACTGATTGTTGCGTTTTATGAAGATAGCGACAAGCATGAGTCAATAAATACACCAAGAAACTTGGCAACCTCCACTTGTGGGAGGATGTCGGAGGAGTACTTGAGACAAAGAGCAGGTTGGATTAGGTCTTTGTTGTAGGGGGTTCTGAATAATACTACTTGACTTTTTTTGCTATTAATGGTCATGTTATTCGTAAGGCACCGCGCCTGGACTCTGTTCAGAAGGACTTGGGCAGAGGTTATTGCCGATGGTAAATTGGTACCAGTGACATTTCTATTTGGTTGACGGTTCGGGTATACCGTTTGGTCCTAGGTAGTTGGATAGATGGGTAAGGTAAAAGCCTCGTTCAAGTGCACATTTGTCTCAATTGCTGGATTGGGACGACAGGTTTTTTTTTTTTTTTTTTTTTTTTTTTTTCTTTTTTTTTTTGCCAAGTAATTACCTCTTAAACATAAAATGAATCCAGGTTGGATCTAGTGCTGGTGGAGGAATCATCAAAAATTCCTCCCCGACGGACCTTAACCCTGGTCCAGGTTTTACCTGAAATTGATGATTATTTGGCGAATTTATCACTTATTTTAAAAGGGTAGCATAAGCAAATGTTCTTTTTAGGGTTTTTTTTTTTTTCTTTTTTTTTTTTTTTTTTTTTTTTTTGTATGATTAGTTAGAGTAACCTCATTACTTGTGGACTTTTGGCTTGGCTTTTGGAGATGTTTTGGATTTTTCTATTGTTTGTCGTTTTGGCTTTATTTAATTTCTGATTTTATATTGAATAATATTGGTAAGGATTATATTCAAAGGGGTCTGCCGAATATTAGTAAGTGTAATGGTCGTTGTTTTCTTTGTCAAGATAACTTCATCCCTCGAAATTATGTTAAAAGTATTTTATATAATAAAAATTTTAAATTTTTATTAAATGGACAGGTAAATTGTAAAACAAATAATATTATCGATTTACTAGAATGTAAAAATTGTCAATTACAATATGTGGGGGAAACAATTAACAACATATATAAGAGATTTTCGGGATAAAAAACTATAATTAGCAAGGAAAAAACTAATAATTATCTAGTTCAACATTGTAATAATGGTACTTGCTCAATATCTAATCTAACTATTACAATTTTAGAGAATCTGGACCTAGAAAACTTTACTAAAGAAGAAAAAAAAAATAAATTACGCAGACAAGAAGAGTGTTGGATCCATGCCCTGGGTACCGTGTATCTTTTTGGGCTAAATGATCGAGTTGCTAAATACGGAGACCTGTCGAATGTAGTTGCTAATTGTATCAATGGGTTAACGGAACACACTTCTTTTAATTGCCCCACTAAACGTAAAAACCGATCAAGAGAATCTAGGAAAAAGAATTATTTAGATTTGAATGCATTTTTAATCGATTTAGGTCACATATTTGAGACTAATGGAATGACTAGTTTAATAAAATCTTTAAATAAGTTATCAAGGAATAATTTAATAAAAGTATTCTGGATTGCAAAAAGTAGAATGTAACTAAAAAACTAAATTAATTTATGATACAGTTTGCATTTTAGCTAAATCAAAATTTATCTCAAAATATAATAAATCTGAAAAAATTGTAAATAAGGATAATAGATCATATTTGTCTATTAATTTTTGTTCTAAGCAAATAGAAGATATTAATTTGCCAAGAATCTTAAACCAGCGGAGAGTAGAGAATGCCCTTCCATGTAATTTGGTGCACAATGGTAGTCCAATTTTAACACAAAAATTTTCAAAAACAATTGGTCAAATGATTTTTAACTATAATTCAATACTTAAAAAACTGGACAGGGGGAGTAATTGGAAACCGGTTTGTAATTGTGAGCAATTTTTACCTTATGTGGATCAAACTTATGAGCATATTGTAACGGGGGATTTGTCCATTATAAAGCATCGTGATCTTCAAAAGATAATGAAAATGGGTGCTAAGTTCCGTCTGTCTTACCGCGTAAGGCCAGCAGATATTTTTAAGGGATTAAAGAATGATTTAAACTTATTTGTTGATAATTGGTGCAAAAGGCAGAAAATTACTAAAGATAGATTTCAGAATTGGATAAATTTCATTTTGACTAGTGTAATAAATAGCATCTATAGAATTAATTCTAGAGACTCTTCGAAAAGTTCAATATTTTATAATGCCAATAAGAAACAAGCAATAGCTAATATACATAATGAATTTATAATTGTACCAGTTGATAAAGCTATCAATAATTTTGCCATAATTTGTCAGAAACTCTATTGTTATATTTTATCAAAAGAGTTACAAACAACAAATACATACGAAAAGGCCCATATGGAGGAGAACAGTTTAATTGAAAATATAGAGGAAAGAATTTTGAAAAATTTCAACATTAAAATAAATGATAATGATAAACAGTTTCCTTTTTTATATTAGACGATAAAATTTCATAAAAATCCACCAAAACCACGTTTTATTGCTGGGGCAGCAAGGTGTCCATCCAGAATTGCGGCAACTGATCTATCTTTAATTTTAAGAGAAAATAGAAATAAATTTAAAACATATTGCTCCGGAATTAAAAAAAATTCTTACTTTAACCCATATTGGAGTGTTAATAACTCGTTACAAGTGATAGATTCTTTGCCGAATATTTCAGCTTAAATAGTCGAGTAATTTTAATTTACTAATTTTTATAAAAAATTTTCACTAAATTTAGTATTAGATAAATTGAAAATGGTAATAAAGAAATATTTTATTTTGTCTAATATCGGATTTTTGAAAATTGATACTTTTAATAAAAAAGCCCGATGGACGAATTTCTTTAGAAGTACTATTAATTCAAGATGTTATAGCTTGGATATGGTATGCGATTTATTGGAATTTTTTCTATTTAATACATTTATAAGATTCAATGGGAATTTATATAAACAAACTGTAGGTATTCCTATGGGTGGGAATGCGAGTCCATTTATAGCAGACCTGTTTTTAAGGCAATTAGAATATGAATATATGATAAATAAAAATAGCCCAAGCAATGTAAAATATAACCTTTCAAATAATAAAAGATATCTGAACGACCTCTTAGTAATAAATTGCGCGGAGTTTATTGAGATTTCAAAAAATATTTATCCACAAGAGTTAATTCTTGAGCCAAGCTATGGGATGGGACACTCCGACCATTTCTTAGATTTAAATATTAATATTTCAAATAATTATAAATTAGTTTTTAAATTATATAATAAAACGGATGATTTTAATTTTGAAGTAATTAATTTTCCATTTCTTGAAAGTAATATACATTCAAATATTACTTATTCGGCTTATTATTCCCAATTATTTAGGTATGCAAAAATATACAGTAATTACACAGATTTTAAAAATAGAATGTAAAAAGCTGAGCGAAAAACTGATCTTAAGAGGTTTTTCTACCAAAAAAATTAGTTGGTAATTCAAAAAATTTAGCTTTATGTATCATGAACTTGTAGGTAAATATACAAAAAATTGTAAAGAAATACTGAATGATATTTTAATATGATTTCTCTTGTGCTTTTCTTTTTTGGAATGTTTGAGTTTGTAGAGGTTTTCAAACAAGCATGAGGATCTTTAAATTGGTAATTGGTTCCAGATACCAATAAAAGATACATCTGGACATGTCTTCATTTATTCCATAATGGTCTCTTTCAGTGACCTCTGGGATTTTATTATGGAAAAATTGAAACACTTTTTGTATGTAATTTTTAATAGCTTGACTAGTATGCATGTATTTCACAAGTTTTACCTGACATAGGGTTACCATATAGATCTTATGGTAGAGGCTCCACCGTGCCGGGTAAAGAATGTAAAGCATCGAAACCTGTTAAGGCAGGTGGTATTTCTTCTGATGAGCCCTAAATGGAAGGTTCTACTTGGAAATATTTTGCTAAATTTAAGGTGCTTTTGCTGGTAAATTTACAAAAACTTACATTTATTGATGCCGACTTTGCATGGATTTGGACATTTCTATTTGGTTGACGGTTTGGGTATACTGTTTGGTCCTTGGTAGTTGGATATATGGGTAAGGTAAAAGCCTCGTTAAAGTGCACATTTGTCTCAATTGCTGGATTGGGACGACAGTTTTTTTTGTTTTTTTTTTTTTTGCCAAGTAATTACCTATTAAACATAATATGAATCCAGGTTGGATCTAGTGCTGGTGGAGGAATCATCAAAAATTCCTCCCCGACGGACCTTAACCCTGGTCCAGGTTTTACCTGAAATTGATGATTATTTGGCGAATTTATCACTTATTTTAAAAGGGCATAAGCAAATGTCCTATTAAGGGTAATTTTTTTTTTTTTTTTTTTTGTATTATTAGTTAGAGTAAACTTATTACTTGTGGACTTTTTGCTTGGGTTTTGGAGTTGTTTTGGATTTTTCTATTGTTTTTCGTTTTGGCTTTATTTAATTTCTGATTTTATATTGAATAATATTGGTAAGGATTATATTCAAAGGGATGTGCCGAATATTAGTAAGTGTTATGGTCGTTGTTTTCTTTGTCAAGATCACTTCATCCCTCGAAATTATGTTAAAATCACTTTATATAATAAAAAGTTTCAATGTTTATTAACTGGACAGGTAAATTTTAAAAAAAATAATATTATCTATTTACTAGAATGTAAAAAATGTCTATTACAATAGGTTGGTGAAACAATTAGCAATATATATAAGAGACTTTTGGGATATAAAAATACAATAACAAAGGAAAAAACTAACTATTATCTAGTTCAACATTGTAGTAATGGTAGTTGCTCGATATCTAATCTACTAATTACAGTTGTATAAAATCTGGACCTAGAAAACTTTACTAAAGAGGAAAAAAATAATAAATTACGCAGACAAGAAGAGTGTTGGATCCAAGCCCTGGGTACCGTGTATCTTTTTGGGCTAAATGATCGAGTTGCGAAATACGGAGACCTGTCGAATGTAGTTGCTAATTGTATCAATGGGTTAACTGAACACCCTTCTTTTAATTGCCCCACTAAACGTAAAAACCGATCAAGAGGACATAGGAAAAAGAATTATTTAGATTTAAATGCATTTTTAATCGATTTAGGTCACATATTTGAGACTAATGGAATGACTTGTTTAATAAAAAATTTAAATAAGTTAACAAGGAGTAATTTAATAAAAGTATTCTGGATTGCAAAAAGTAGTACAACATGTAACTCAAAAAATAAATCAATTTATGATGCATTTTGCATTTTAGCTAAATCAAAATTTATTTCAAAGTAAAATAAATCTGATAAATTGTAAATAAGGATACTAGATTATATTTGTCTATTAATTTTAGTTCTAAACAAATAGAAGATATGAATTTGTCAAGAATCTTAAACCAGCGGAAAGTAAAGAATGCCCTTCCATTTTATTTGGTATATAATGGTAGTCCAATTTTAACACATAAATTTTCAAAAAAAATTGGTCAAATAATTTTTAACTATAATTCAATGCTTAAAAAACTGGACAGGGGGAGTAATTGGAAACCGGTTTGTAATTGTGAGTAATTTTTACCGTATGTGGATCAAACTTATAAGCATATTGTAACGGGGGATTTGTCCATTATAAAGCATCGTGATCTTCAAAATATAATGAAAATGGGGGATAAGTTCCGTCTGTCTTACCGTGTAAGGCCAGCAGATATTCTTAAGGGATTAAAGAATGATTTAAACTTATTTGTTGATAATAGGTGCAAAAAGCAGAAAATTGCTAAAGATAGATTTCAGAATTGGATAAATTTGATTTTGACTAGTGTAAGAAATAGCATGTATAGAATTAATCCAACAGATTCTGTGAAAAATTCAATATTTTATAATGCCAATATGAAACAAGCAATTGCTAATATACAGAATGAATTTATAATTGTACCAGTTGATAAAGCTAGCAATGATTTTGCCATAATTTGTCAGAAACTCTATTGTGATATTTTATCAAAAGAGTTACAAACAACAATTACATACGAAAAGGCCCATATTGAGGAAAAGAGTTTAATTGAAAATATAGAAGAAAGAATTTTGAAAAATTTCAATATTAAAATAAATGACAATGATAAACCTTTCTTATATTGGACGATAAAATTTCATAAAAATCCACCAAAACCACGTTTTATTGCTGGGGCAGCAAGGTGTCCAACCAGAATTGCGGCTACTGATCTATCTTTAATTTTAGGAGAAATTAGAAATAAATTTAAAAGATATTGCTCCTGGATTAAAAAATTTTCTAACTTTAATCCATATTGGAGTGTTAATGACTCGTTACAAGTGATAGATTCTTTGGCGAATGTTTCAGTTGAAGAGTCGATTCATTTGATTTTAATACTTTGTATACAAATTTTTCACTAAATTTAGTATTAGAAAAATTGAAAATGGTGACAAAGAAATCTTTTCTTTTGTCTAATATCAGATTTTTGAAAATTGATACTTTTAATAAGAAAGCCCGATGGACGAATTTCTTTAGAAGTATTATTAATTCAAGATGTTATAGCTTGGATATGGTATTCGATTTATTGGATTTTGTTCTTTTTAATACATTTATAAGATTCAATGGGAATTTATATAAACAAACTGTAGGTATTCCTATGGGTGGGAATGCGAGTCCATTTATAGCAGACCTGTTTTTAAGTCAATTAGAATATGAATATATGATAAATAAAAATAGCCCAAGCAATTTAAAATATAACCTTTCAAATAATAAAAGATATTTGGACGACCTCTTAGTAATAAATTGTGCAGAGTTTATTGAGATTTCAAAAAAAATTTATCCACAAGAGTTAATTCTTGAGCCTTGCTATGGGATGGGACACTCCGACCATTTCTTAGATTTAAATATTAATATTTCAAATAATAATAAATTAGTTTTTAAATTATATAATAAAACGGATGATTTTAATTTTGAGGTAATTAATTTTCCATTTCTTGAAAGTAATATACATTCAAATATTACTTATTCAGCTTATTATTCCCAATTATTTAGGTATGGAAAAATATGCAGTAATTACACATATTTTAAAAATAGATGTAAAAAGCTGAGCAAAAAGCTGATGTTTAGATTTTTTTCTGCCAAAAAAATTAGTTGGAGATTTAAAAAATTTAGTTTTATGGATCATGATATCTTAGGCAAATATACAAAAATTATAAAGAAATACTGACTGATATTTTAATATAATTTCTCTTGCGCTTTTCTTTTTTGAATGTTTGAGTTTGTAGGGGTTTTCAAACAAGCTTGAGGATCTTTAAATTGGTAATTGGTTCCAGATACCAATAAAAGATACATCTGGACATGTCTTCATTTGTTCCAGAATGGTCTCTTTCAGTGACCTCTGGGATTTTATTATGGAAACATTGAAACACTTTTTGTATGTAATTTTTAATAGCTTGACTAGTATGCATGTGTTTCACAAGCTTTACCTGACATAGGGTTACCATATAGATCTTATGGTAGAGGCTCCACCGTGCCAGGTAAAGAATGTAAAGCCTCGAAACCTGTTAAGGCAGGTGGTATTTCTTCTGATGAGCCCTAAATGGAAGGTTCTACTTGGAAATATTTTGCTGGATTTAAGGTGCTTTTGCTGGTAAATTTACAACGACTTACATTTATTGATGACGACTTTGCATGGATTTGGACATTTCTATTTGGTTGACGGTTCGGGTATACTGTTTGGTCCTAGGTAGTTGGATAGATGGGTAAGGTAAAAGCCTCGTTCAAGTACACATTTGTCTCAATTGCTGGATTGGAACGACAGTTTTTTTTTTTTTTTTTTTTTTTTTTTTTTTTTTTTTTTTTTTGCCAAGTAATTACCTCTTAAACATAATAGGAGAGATAAAATCGGGCCTAGAACGGAGCCTTGCGGAACACCCCTCCGAACAGGTAAGAGCTGAGAGGATACTCCACCTAAGCTCTCAAAGAAACTTTTGATAACAATAGATACTTCAAAAGAATTAGTTTCTTATGCTGATTCCAAATATATAAAATTAACTAAATTTGGTGTTAACCACCAAAAGGTACGAGCAAATAAGCGTTCAAATGGGAATAATTCCATTTATTAAACAGTGAAAACAGATACAATAGTCTTGATATTTTGACCATATAGCATTTTAAAAAGAATAAGTTAATGGATGTATCCCAAATTCGAGATTACCAAGTCGCGATTTTCTCGTATAAATATTTGAATCAGCTGCTCACCCCTGCTTTTGAAAATATTTTTACTTTTAATAAAGACCTTCATGATCATAATACAAGAAAAGCTGATGAATTAACTCATGAGTTTAGGAGCACCACTCGGGCATCTTTTGTGATTCGCCATTATGGTCCCCAGGTTTGGAATATATAGCCCGAGTGTGTGAAAAATGCGCCTAGTCTTCCGGCTTTCAAGTCACGGGCAAAGAAGTTTCTTTTATCTCGTGAGTGAAGTCGGTGTTATGCCCACTCCAGGTTGTCATTCTATTTAAGGTATTTCCCCGATTTAGCTTGCTTTTTTTCTTTTTTCTTTTTTTTCTATCTACTTCTTGTCTTTTCCTCTTTCTCTCTTTTTTCCTTTAATCCTTCATCAGATAATTTTCTTGTGTGTTGAGTAGCAAGTGTTTTAATTAGCTGAGAGTGATAACCTCGCTTGCCCTTTCAAGCTTATTGTCTTTCTTGGCAGGCGAAAGGCGAATAGTGTTTGTTTTCTTTTTTAATAAATGTATATCTCATATCTCTCATCTCATATATACAGCGATCGTCATCAGCAAATATACTAAACTAAATCACTAAAATCAAAACTATCGCATTTACACACAACCAAATAATTGCTTCCGGTTCATTCACTAGATTTGTCTGAGGGAGTTAAAAAACAGGATTAATCCAAAGTCTTGGGTTGTAAATTTTCTTCTTTAATGTTAGTCTAGTAAAAATGTGGTTTGACCTCAGACGAATTGCTATACAAATGATTCTTTCACTATCCGACTAAAATATATGTGCTGATTTTCAGCATACAAAAACATACAAAAAATTACATTTTCACGTAGTTGAAAGTTTTGGATATTAGGTCTTTAAGGATGACAACCCCCCCCCCCCTCCCAACAGCACCCAGGATAAGGGTTGTAAGTTATGCTCTAGGGGCATATAAGCTTTTTATAGAAAGCGATGTTGTAGAAGCTTTAAAAAGGGCTCATTCAATTGGAAATTGAAAGGGATAGTGTCCTTTTTAATAATCGAAAGTGATTGAAGGGCAACTAACCCCTCTCTTACCCCCACCATTTCCCCAAACACATCCAATCAAAATTTTGAGATATCTATTTTGTTCAACGTAGTTGAAAGTTCTCGAAATTAGGTCTTTGAGGATGATAACCACCTCAAAGCCCCCAGGACAAGGGTTGTAAGTAATGGCCTGCGGGCATATAAGGTTTTTGTAGAAAGTTTTGTCGTAGAAACTTCTAAAAGGGTTCATTTTATTGAAAATTGAAGGGCTAGTGCCTTTTTCAACCGTCAAAAGTGAATGAAGAGTAATTATCCCTCCTCTCACGCCCACCATTTCTCCCTACTTTTGTCAACTTTTCATAGACACCATCTTATGACCATCTTGAAAAAAATCGGCATGTACCTATAACTGTTTGAAGTGGTATGGTACCTAAGGCCCTTGTGTTGCAAGGCATTACACTGTCAATCGCAAAGTAACCTATAATGGATGAAAATATTGAAAATTAAATATCTTTTTACTGTGATTGTATCATCTTTAATGGTTTATATCGTAACACTACTGATTCTAAAGAGACTCTGTCAGTAGATTTTTAACTTATGAACACTAGAGTGAATACAGAGAATCTCCAAAAGATTAGGGGGAAAGTGTCAGATGGGCCAAACTCATTACGAACACCAAGAATGGTATATTGGGCAAGTAAGATACTAATGTAACAAAGACTACCCACATCCCCCAAACAAAGCTCAAAACACAACGAAACTCTTAGAAAAGGACATACACTATTCTATTAAGACTTCACAAAGAACAAAATAATCGATTGAGCAAAGCCGACTCCCTTTATAGGAATTCTCAACATTCTCCAAAAAATAACACAGAAGATTCGCATAAAGTGAATAGAGCATACAGAGGTTCACTATTATTCTGGAAATCCCCCAATTTAGGACCACCAGTCTAGGACCTACAACCAGTCTAGGACCACCCCTGCTCCCACCAATGTCAATAAATTACGTGCTAGTAAGAGATTCGGAGAGGGAACCTATGATTCTCTATGCCCCAACATGGCCAGTGTTCTTGTCTTGGGAAGGCATAGGGGTTTGAGCCCAACTTATATTAAATTCTACTCGTTTTGACTTTGACTCGGCTATTTATTGTAATTTCTGTTCGTTTTGGGTTTTATTTATTTATTGATGGTGATTTGTATTAGTTTTACACTTGGTAGATTATTTGATTTTATATTCGCTTATTTTTGTGCTTACTGATGCGCCAATGCAATAAATCTAATCTTGTCTCTCTGCCGGAACTGCTACTTGTGTAAAAAGTATGTAGTAACAGACAGCAAATCACTGGCAAAATAAAAAGGGCATTAGTAGATATATCACAAAGGAAATTAAAGACAGTTGAACGAAAAGAAAAGCATAAGTGAACGTTAATAGTATCATTGATAGTTTACCATCAGATACCATCATTGAACAAAATAACAACAATGATGGAATGTGTGTGATGAGCTTGTAGGTGAAAACATGTAAAAATTCATGTAGGACCCCAGAAAGAAATAAATGCTGTGTCAAGATAAAACACGATGACTTATTTTTTTGGAGTGGATTTAAAACGATCAAATTTTTATAATGATATTCAAAACACTTAGTATTGTACGTGCCGTTATTTAAATAAGACCATTCCATTGAATTACTTTATTATGTTTCCAATATTTTAGTGTACGCTGGCAACTTCATCATTTATAATATTTATTCTATATTCTGAAATACAAGAAAAAGAATTTTCAGACAGAGGCACTATTACCAAGCTCAAAAGTATTTGACTAGAGTCTTAATTAAGTGGATAAGGTTTTTACCAAAGCCTGAGAGAGATGAACCAGATTATTATTAGAGTTAGAGACATATGAAGTGAAAATTTATCATGATTCAGAACCAGGTGGGTGGAAATTATTCAAAAGTCAGACACATAATAGTTTTACAAAGAAGAGAAAACAAGTCTAACTTCTGTTCTAAATTTTCACATCTGTACTGCGAAAGTCACCATATGGTCTTGTTGCTGTGTCTTGAGATCTTTCTTTCCCGAGATTTTTTGGCACTATTCCAACAACAGACACTGATTTGACATGAATGCTAGGCAGTTTTCGATGATACGTCACACTGGGTACTATGACATTCTAACCATCTGAATATATTATGGGTTTCCTGTAACAGGTGGTCATAAAAAAACAGTTGCTATGCCATTGTTATCTTTGTTTCAGGGGAATATAATGGCACCAGTCCGACAACTCGTTTTTTCCAAAAATTTCATGCTTTTTTCAAGAATTTCTTCGTCTGGTGCCTCTCAGTGTCATCTGTATTACAGCACTGCTATAGACATTTCACAGAGTGTGAAATTCACAATATAGTCTTGTTGTTATGTCTTGAGGTAGTTGTTCCCAGAAGTTTTTTGGCATCATTCCGATGACGACCCTTTAGCATTGACATGCCTGCTAAGCATTTTGTCGATGAAATAACACAATGAATCTCAAGAGAGCCCTGATCATCTACTGAAGTTTATTATCATTAATGGAAAAATTATTGAATTATCAACATGTCTAGCAAAAGAACTTTTCATATGGATTCTAATACACCAAAAAATCCAATTTCTGTTCTAAATTTTTCCAAACAAGATAAAAAAGTCACACTTCTGTTCTGAATTTATCCAAAGAAGAGAAACAAGTCATGCTACAGTTCTGAATTTTCCCAAAACAGATAAAAAAAATTCAACTTCTGTTCTGAATTTTTGTGAAGCAGGGAAAAAAGTAAAATTTTGAGTTTTTTCAAACAGTAAGCATGCGCGCACGTTTACTGAGCCCAAAAAACCTAACTCAAAATCAGTTAATATAATGTAACCTAAGTGAAAAAACAGCTTTGGTGCAATCTATAACTTTAGTGAAAAAAATGGTAGCACTTGGGTAGGAAAAAAAAAGACGACGCCATCTATGATTGTAAATTAATAGATGAAAGCAGTGGGGACGTGAGTAAAGTATTTGATGTCCCGAACCACAAAAATCCCAAATCGTTTATTAGCTTAAAATAAGTTGTGTTCTGAATAAATGCAGAACAAAAGTTGAACATTTCTCTTCATTAGAAAAATCCAGAACTAAAGTGTGTCTTTTTTCTCTTCATTGGACAAATTCTGCACAGAATTTGAACTTTCTGATGTATTAGAACCATAACAAAAGTTCTTTTGCTAGACATTTTGACAATTAAATCACTGCTCAATTAATGATAATAAATCACTCCAGATGGTCAGGGATCTTTTTGGATCCATTGTGTTGTTTTATCTCCAAAACGCTTAGCAAGCATTTCAATGCAATAGGGTGTCATTAGAGTGATACAAAAAAATTTTCGTATACAATTAGCTTAAGACATAATCAAGACCAGATGGTGACTTTCACTCTCTGTGAAATGTTCATAGCACTTGTGTAATGCAGACGACACTTAGAGGAACCAGGTCAAGAAATTCTCGGGAACAACTCATGAAATTGTCGGAAACAAAGAGTTATCGTTGGTTCGAATAAATTCATTGGAAACAAAGATCTCAATTGCATAGCATCTGTTTTTTTCTATGACCACCAGTTATAGAAAACCCACTATCTATCCAGGTGGTTGGTTTATCATGGCATCCTTTGTAGCATATCATCAAAAACTGTATCGCAAGCATGTCAATCCCTGTGTGTTATTGGAATAGTGCCAAGAAATCCCCGGAAACGAAGGTGTCGAGGCGTGGCAACAAGAACAGACGGTGACTTTCGCAGTACATATGAGAAAATCCAGAACTGAAGTTAAAGTTTTTTCTCTTCTATGGGAAAATTCAAAACAGAGCTTGAACTTTTTTTTCAGTGTTTTGGGGGAAATCTGAAGAGAATTGTAACTTTCTCTGCTCTTTGGAAAAAATAAGATCCAAAATAGAACTTTTTTCTGTTCTTTAAAAAAAATCAGAACAAAGGTTCAACTTTTTCCTCTCCTTTGGGAAAATTCAGATCTATAGTGTGACATTTTTCTGTTCAACGGAAAAATCCAGAACAGGAGTGAAACTTTTTTTCTTTTCTTATTTTTTCTCTTTCACTCTAATTAGAATTTGCCTCTTCTTTAGACAAATTTAGAACAGAAGTTGAACTTTTTTATCTTCTTTTGCTAAATTCAGAACTGTAGTATGACTTTTTTCTCTTCTTTGGATAAACTCAGAACAGAAGTGTGACTTTTTTCCCTTCCTTGGAAAAATTCAGAACAGAAATTGAACTTTTTGGTACATTAGAATCCTTATCAAGAGTTCTTCTACTAGACTTATTGACAATTCAATTACTGTCCAATTAATAACAATAAAGTCCTCCAGATGGTCAGGGCTCTACACAGATTCATTGTGTTATTCATCGATAAAATGCTTAGCAGGCATGTCAGTGCGATGGGGCTGTCATCGTAATGATGCCAAAAAATTTCGGAAACAACTATCTCAAGACACGACCGCATGGCCAGACTGTGAATTTCACTACCTGTGAAATGTCTATAGCGGTACTGTAATATAGATGACACTGAGAGGCAACAGGCCAAGAAATTTGAGGAAATAAAGTATGAAACTCTAGGAAACAAAGTATGAAATTCTCAGAAACAAAGATTTCTCGGAATTGTGCCAAGAAATCCCCCTGAAACAAAGATAAGTATGGCATAGCAACAAGATCAGATTTTGACATTTGCAGTACAGATGGGGAAATCCAGAAAAGAACTGTAACTTTTTTTTCTCTTGTTTTGGAAAACATCAGAAATAAGACATGTTTTTTCTCTTGTATGGAAAAATTCAGAACAGAACTTGAACTTTTTTTTACTGTTTGAGTAAAATCAGAACAAAAGTATAACTTATTCTCTGTTTTGGAAAAAAAAGAACCACATTTGAACTTTTTTCTCTTCTTAGAAAAAATTAAAAACAGAAGCCGAACTTTCTTTTTCTCTTCTTTGGGAAAATCCAGAACTGAAGGTGTGCTTTTTTCTCTTCTTTGGCCGCTATTCAGAAATAGAGTGCAACTTTTTTTCTCTTCGATGGAAAAATTCTGAACAGGACTTGAAGTTTTTTCTCTGTTTGTAGGCAAATCCGAACAGATGTGTAACTTTTTTTCTTCTTTGGAAAGATTCAAAATCAGAGTTGAACTTTATCTATTATTAAGAGAAAGTCAGAACAGAAGTTTAACTTTTTTCTCTGTCTGGAGGAAAGTCTGAACTATAGCATGACTTTTTTCTCTTCTTTGGATTAACTCAGAACAGAAGTGTGACTTTTTATCTTCTTTGGAAAATTCAGAACAGAAATTGAATTTTTTGGTACATTACAATCCTTATCAAAAGTTCTTTCGCTACAAATGTTGATAATTAAATTAATGACAATAAAGTTCGCCAGATGGTCAGGGCTTTGCTTAGATTCGTTGTGTTACTTTATCGGCAAAATTCTTAGCAGGCATGTCAATGCGATAGTATTATCTTCGGAATGATGACAAAAAAAATTCTGGGAACAACTATCTCAAGACATGACAACATGACTAGATGGTGATTTTCACTCTCTGTGAAATATCTATAGCAGTCGTGCAACACAGGTAACATTGAGAGGCACCAGGCCGAGAAATTCTCGGAAACAAAGCATGAAATTCTCAGAAACAAAGAGTTGCAAACTAGCAAGCATGTCAAACATTTCAAATTGAACGTTTTTTCTCTTTGGAAAATCCTGAACTGAAGTGTGACTTTTTTCTCTTCATTGTAAAAATTCTGCTCAGAATCTGATCTTTTTGATGCATTAGAAAAGTTCTTTTGCTAGACATTTCGACAATTCAACTAATGTTCAATTAATTATAATAAAGCTCTCCAGATCATCAGGGTTCTGCTTGGATTCATTATGTTATTTAGTCGACAAAATGCTAAGCAAGCATGTAAACGCAATAGGGTGTCATTGGAATGATGCCAAGAAATTTCCGGAAAAAATTATTTCAAGACATAATATTTTGACCAGATGGTAACTTTCGCTCTCTGTGAAATGTTTATAGCCCTCATGTAGTACAGAAGACACTGAGAGGCACCAGGTCCGGCAATTCTCGGGAACAAATCATGAAATTTTCGACAAAAAGAGTTATCGGAATGGTACAAATATAATTCTCGAAACAAAGATGTCAAGGGAATAGCAACTGTTTTTTGTGACCACCTGTTATAGAAAACTCATTATCTCTCCAGGTGGTTGGGCTGTGATAGGATCCATTACGGTATATCTTCGAAAGCTATCTAGCTTGCATGTCAATCACTGTATGTTGTCGGAATGGTGTCAAGAAATTCCCAAAAACAAAGATCTTGAGGCATAGCAACAGGACCAGATGGTGACGTCTGCAGTACAGATGGGAAAATCAAGAATAGAAGTGTGAGATTTTTCTCTTCTATGGAAAAATTCAGAACAGAGCTTGAGCTTTTTTTCCAGTATTTTGGGGGAAATCGGAACAGAAATGTAACTTTTTTCTCTTCCGTGGGTAAATCAGAACAGAAGTGTGCCGTTTTCTGTTCTTTGGAAAAATCCAGAACCGAATTAGAACTATTTTGTCTTCTTTAGAAAAAATTCAGAACAGAAATTGAATATTTTGTCTCTTCTTTTGGAAAATTCAGAACTGGAATGTGACTTTTTTCTCTTCCACGGAAAAATACAGAAAAGAAGTATGACCTTTTTTCTCTTTTAATTTTTCTCTTTTTATCCAAGTTGAATTTTTTCTCCTCTTTAAAAATTCAGAACAGAAACTAAATATTGTCATCTTCTTTGGGAAAATTCAGAACTGTAGCATGACTTGTTTCTCTTCTTTGGATAGATTCAGAACAGAAGTGTGACTTTTGTGCATTCTTTGGAAAAGTTCATAACAAAAATCAAATTCTTTGGTTTATTAAAATCCTTATCATATGTTCTCTTGCTAGACATCGTCACATGAAAGCAAAATTGTCCTACTGGAAAAAAAAAGTTCCAAGATAATAGAGTTTAAAGGTTTCAAAGTTGGGCCGAGAAGTAACCATAGAAGATTTCGCAAAACAAAAAAAAAGTGAACCTAGATTACGGTGAGCTCTTTCAAGGAAAATTATTTTCATTGCCTTAATGCTTACCCAAAACTCAGAAAAAAATTGCAAAATTTCGTGGGACAATTTTGCTCCCAAATCACTTTCCATTGTTTTAAATACAGTAGAACAAAACTGAAGAACGAAAAGCTCATTTCTGATGTCTTTTATGTCGTCTATAGAGAAAGTGATATAAAACATATAAAACAAGGGAAGAAAATTAAAAGGCTTGCATCTTATTTCTGTGCCTTCCGCGGCCATCCAACGGGCTTCTTCCGTGCCTCCGCACCGTCATCGGAGGAGAGATCATCGTCGGATTCCAAGGTTTTGGGTACCGCCTTTTGATGAAGTCTCTCTTGGACAACGATCAGGCTGCTCATGAAATGTTGATCCACCTCTGGCATAAAGATTAGTATCGACTTCAATTCAGCTATCTTCTCCTTAGTGAGAACAGGGCGTTTCACCTCTTGTTGTTGTATAGTAATGAGTCTTTCAGTCACAATGACTTCTTCGTCTTCTACTTTTCGGCATCTTGGTGTCAGCTCCAGAGCTATTTTCACCTCCGTAACTCGAGCGGACAAGTCAAGATCTGTCTTGTACAGAACCTGTTTGCTGAGTCCTTGTCTGAAGACAAGAGCCTTGACTTTAGTGTAGGGGACAAGATTGTATTTGTATAGTTTTGTACACGATTTGTAGTCCCATACCTTTGTCAGCTGCATAACAATGAATGGTCGGTCTCGCCTTACTGATTTCAAATGTCTAACCAGAATCAAGGGTGAATGGATCTCAATGTGCTTCAAGTACCGTTCTATTTGGCTGTGAATGTTGTCAACCTCTTGAACAAGGCTGAGACCGGCTTCTGAGTATTTCATAGTTACTTTTTGGATTCGAGGATGTTGCCGAAGGAAGTGCTGCATAGCGAAACTCATTATGCTGTTTCTGTTTTGGCTTAAGCAAGAATCACTCCATGTAATAAGCTCCTCATATTCAGGATGATCCGAAACAATCTTCTCGAGAATCATGATAACTGCATTTGCCATCTCGTTCCCTGATCTACCAAGCACACTCTCGTTCCAAATGACACAGTACACGTATTTTGTTGCGGACAAAATTGCAGTCACGCTAAAGCAATTTAGTTTCCGCTTGTAAAAATAACACGACACGTCACCCCTCGGCAAAGCAAACACGTTTTCCAAATCAAAGCAAATCACTGGGATGTTCTTTGCCCTATCCCTTTTCCTTTCTTCTGTGCAGTTGCCACTGAGTCTTTTATGCTCCAAAACTTTAGCCACTCTATCAAGAGGAAGTTCTATTTTGTTTACTCCGTAGCTACTCGATGTTCCTCACAAGGGTCACAGCGGTCCCCTCTTGGAACAAAAAAAACGATATTGAATTCAGTCAAGAATATCTTTCGATAGATGGACTCCGAGACTGGGCCCTCTTTCTTATCCACACTAAAAGCTCTGTAATTTTGTACATAGTTGTTACGTTGAGATGCGACTCCAAATACTCGCGTCGCGTTCTAGAACGACAATAGTGCGAGGGCATTCACGGGAAAGCGTTGATGTGCTCTTTCACTAGATCAATCTTGGTCTGGGATGTTTTGTTCGCCACTGTTCGCGGTTCGCTCCTTGCAGCTGGAAAGGCGGAATTGGGGTCTTTAACTTTGTGAGCATAGTACACTCTCTGCTGAGAAACGTTGTACGTAGAAAGAAAAAAATCTCGGCAAACTCTTAGTGTCTTTCCTCTAACATTCACAAAATACTGGAAGTAGTACTTTTTTCTGATGACAACGTTTTTATTCTTTTTCTTTCCTTTCTTTGTAGAGCTCTTAAGAAGGAGCATCCTTTTCTCTTTGACCCTTAGTCTCCAGAAAATATCATGTAGCTTCTGCCAAGACTCATCATCAACATTCAGTTTGCAGGAAAAATGGCACTTTTTGTTACATTTCAGGGCTTCTCCGACACTCCGATTCTTTCCATAAGTTTCCCCAGTTTTCTCATCCCGGAATACTTTACCACTCTGAACGGCTGATTTAGCTTTGTTACGAAGCCAGTTTGCTTCCAATCTTAGTCTCTTTCGACACTTCTTTTCCTGGAGAGTGCTATCCGAAGAAGTAGTCGATGGTTCTCGAGCACTAGTTTCAACATATTCAACTGTCACCTCAGTCATTACCAATGCCTGAGTCTGGTTACAGTCGGGGGCATCTGTACCAATTTCAACTGTCGATCCTACATCTGAGTTAAATAGATCTAAAGCTTGATCGTTCTCTGCAGCATCAGCAGTGCTGGATGATGCAGTCGCAGTAACAGGCATACTGGAGAGGTTATCAACATTCTCAGGTTGATTGTCATCATCCGAGGATACCTCAGAAGGAACATAGGTTTTATCATTGTCCTCGTCACTATCATGTTCGAGATCTTCAAGTTAAGAAAAACTGTCTTTAGAATCACTCTCGCCAGAAGGTAAGCTGCAGAGAATTTCTTAAACATCTGAAAGCTTCAATATACTTGGTTGCGGCATCTGGAAGAAAAAATTATCTTCAAAAAATTTTCAGGTACGTATTATACAGAAATAACAGGATGCATCCCAAGCGGCAGATACTTCAACCTGGTCAGCGACATTTTACCATTATGACACGCAATGAATGATAGGTAAGGAAGTGAACGATGAAATGATGAAAGAGGTTGTGATTGTTTGACAAAAAAAAAGTAAAACGGAGGCGGACATTTGGGCCAATTTTCGGCCCTCTCTTAAAGCGGGCTGGTTCTGCAGCATTAAATCCAATTGTCCGAAGCCTCCAAGCGCGCGGGATAATATACTAAATTAAGCGAAAGTACAAACAAGTACAAACCGACACGAGACCAAATACTCCGAGATCAAGAAAATGCCCCTCTTCCAGAAGCTTTCGTGGGTAAAGGTGCAATGTAGCTCCCCCTGATAAAAACAGCTTATTTCTAAGGGTATATTATTCAGTCAATTGGGTTGTAAAGTTGCACAGAAACTGCCCAGTAGAAGCAGAATGCAAACAACACACTTCTTCCTGTATATTGCATTTTATTTGTAGAGCCTCTGTATCCTATACTAGAGAGGGAGCTACACTGCACCTTTACCGCTTTCGTGAGACAGTTCGTAGTCTGAGCAAAAGTTGTTAACCAAGATCAAGTACAGTCCTTTTCAAAGAAGTTTACCAAAAAAGGGGGGGAGAGACCTCTTGCAAACAGGCAGGATTCCTGCTTTTTCAGTTTACTCCAAAGCACAGTTCTCTTCCACTTATGGGGAGATAAGAGTTGGAAAATTTCTGGAACATCCTTGGCAGGTCTCCTCCAGAGGAGACTGTGTTACGCCACAACCTGAAGCCTTAATTATTTTTCTGATTTTTATTTCGCTTTGGTTGGCAAAAATCCACACAGGCCAGTTGCAGTACCTAGAGCCTAAAGCAAAGTTTGTTGACTTTATCTAGCAGATTCCAGAAAGAAAATTTAGATTAATCACTTGGAGTATATTGTAAAGATATAAAGCAAAAAGAAAACTCTAAATACATACCTCACAACAGAATCTAATTAAGTAAGATTACAATTTTCGAACTCTCTCTCCAGCCAAAACAAATAGTCTTCTTTTCTTCTTCCGCTGATGATAGTGATGAAAAAATCGCCTAGTAGGACATTTTTGCTCGTAGGACAAAATTGCTTACAAATTTTTTAATAATTTTTTAATAATTGTAACATGACTAGTTTCTCTTCTTTGGATAAATTCAGAAGAGAAGTGTGACTTTTTTCTCTTCTTTGAAAACATTCAGAACAGAAAAGAACTTTTTGATATATTAGAATCTTTATCAAAAGTTCTTTTGCTAGGCGTGTTGACAATTCAAAAAATGATAATAAAGTTCTCCCGATAGCGAGGGCTCTGCTGAGATTAGTTGCGTCATTTGATCGACAAAATGCTTAGTAGGCATGTCAATGCAACAGGGCCGTCACCAGAATAATGACCAAACATTTCTGGGAACAACTATCTCAAAACGTAACAACATGACAAGATGGTGATTTTCTAAATCTGTGAAATATCTATAGCAGTCTTGTAATACAGATGACACCGAGAGGCACTATGCCAAGAAATTTTCGGAAATAAGCATGAAATTTTCGGAAACAAAGAGTTGTCGGAATGGTGCCATGAAATTCCCTAAAACAAAGATCGCAATGGTATAGCAACTGTTTTTTTATGACCACATGTTATAAAAAACTCATTATCTGTTTAGATGGTCAGGGTGTCATGGGATCTATTATGACATATAATCGAAAACTGCCTAGAAATCTGTGTGTTATAGAAATGGTGCCAAGAAATTCCTAGAAACAAAGATCTCAAGGCATTGCAACAAGACCGCGTGGTGGCTTTTGAAGTACAGATGTGAAGATTGAGAAGTGTAACTTTTTTTTTCTCTTATTTGGAAAAATATTATATGTCTGACCATTGAAAAATTCCCACCAAATTGCCTTTGAATCTTGATAAATTCCCACTTCAAACGTTTCTAACTGTAAAAACAGTCCGGTTCATCTCTCCCAGACTTTGGTAAAAACCTTATCCAACTATTTAAGACTCTAGTAAACTACCCATGAGCTTGGTAATAGTGCCTAGCTCTGAAAATTCTTGTTCTTGCATCTCAGACTTTTGAATAAATATTCTAAATGATGAAGTTGCTAACAAAGTAATTCAATCAAATATTCTTATTGAGCAAATGACTCGTTAAATAATACATGCTCTTAATATCATCATAAAAAATTTGAACATTTTGAATAGAGTCCAAACAATAATTCATCATTTTTCATCTTCACACGGCATTTATTTCATATCAGGGTCATCACCTACAAGCTCATCATAAATTTACTGATCATCCTGTTTAATAATGGTATATGATGGTAAGCTACCAATGATACTATCAACGTTCACCGATGCTTTTCTTTTCATTGAGTTATTTTTAGTTTTTTGGTGATATTATCTATCAATGCCCTTTTTATTTCTCCTGCGATTCCACTGTCTATTATCACATTATTTTTACATAAGTTACAGTTCGGGCACTAAGACAAGATATGATTTATGAAATTGGTGCAGCAGTACGCACAAAAATTAGAAAATATGAAATCAACTAATCTACCAAGCGTAGAACTAATACAAGTCAGTCTCAATAAATAAATGAAACCCCAAACGAACAGAAATTACAATAGATAATCGAGTCAAAGTAAAAAAGAGCAGAAATGAACATGAGTAGGACTCAAAACCCCTATGCCTTCCCAAGATTAGAACACTGGCCCATATATGGGGGGGAGGCACAGAAGGCCCTCTCCGAATCCCTCACTATCACGTAATTTATTGAGATTGGCGGGAGGGCGTCCTGGAGTGGTAAATCTGTGACCATTGAAAAAGTTTGTTTCCATTTTTAACACCTTAACCCTTCTATATTGAAAATCTAAGTCGTAATAGGTAGAAACAGGATTTACTTCATATATAAAGCAAAAAAGCACTCTTATAAAAGCCATATGTAAGGACATTTGCCATAAATTGCAAAAAATTGGAACCTTTGGAACAATGGACCTTTGTATGTTCTATTTCCTTTAAACGAATCTCCTGTGTAAATTCTTTAAGAATGTGAATAATTCCCTTAGGGGAGTCGGGTTTTCTCTATCTTTTATTAAAGTCTTGTTGAAGTCTTTCTAGTATAGTGTAGGTCCTTTTCAAAGAGTTTCGTTGTGTTTTTGAACTTTATTTGGAGAATCGGGATGGTCTTTCTTCCATTAGTTTCTTACTTGCCCAACATAAAACCCTGTTTCTCTCCATTCTGGGTGTTCGTTATGAGTTTGGCAAATCTGAAACTTTTGGATATTTTCTGTATTCACTCTAATGTTCATAAGTTAAAAATCTACCGAGGCAGTCTCTTCAGAATCTGTCGCGTTATGATATAGACCATTAAAGATGGTACAATCACAGTAAAAAGATATTTTAATTTAAATATTTTCATCTAATATAGGTTACTTTAAGATTGGCAGTGCGACATCTTGAAACACAGGGCTATTTTCGGAACCATACAACTTCAAACAACTATAGGAACATTTCGGGTGATTTCTTTTTAAGATGGTCATAATATGGTCTCCATGACAATTTCATAAAAGCTTAATTAGGACTTTTTACTCAAAAATCTGATTTATTGCAATAAATTTATAGATAATACTTCGAAAACAAGTTTCTATGATTAAAATATGTGTCACGCATTCAGAAATACCTTGCACTGGTTAAAAAGGGCAGTCTCCATGAAAAGTTAAAAAAGTAGATCTTAATGGGAAATTTCACTCTGAATTCAAATTTTTTGTAAGGGGTAAGAAGGACAATGGGGTCAGGAATCTCACGGCCCCGCCACATACTGCCACGATAGCGTGAACTCCCTTGGAGTAGCACGTTCAAGCAATGAAATAGAAAGTCCCGTTTTTCAAATAAAAACATCTGTCATGATATTAAAACGTCTGAAAATCCTTTAGTGATGTTGACGGGTGCAACGGGCCATTCAAATAGTGCCCCGACGTGAACTGCGTTGGAGCATCACGATCTAACAATGAAATGCAAAGTCCCGCTGTAGAATATTCAAACGTCTGAAAACGTTTAAGTGATGATAACGGCTGCCACAGAGTGTCACGAGTCATCAGAAGAAACGCTATTGAGACTATTCGTTTAAGTTTAATCAATTCTAGTTTATAGGGTTTATAATGTTATTTTTGTCAGAAGAAAAGTTATCTGGAATTTTCCTTCAAGTTTAAACGGTCAATTTTAGTTTATACAGTTATTTTTATAGGAAAATGGCGGAAAATGCATTAGGAATGATAATATGTGCCACAGGGTGCCACGGGGAATCTACACAGTGCCACGGTAGGGCGTGAACTGTGTTGGCGTTTAAAAATCGAAGAAAATATGCCAATCAAGCTTCGAAATGTGTTTTGCTTAAAACAAGATGAACATACTCAAAAGCATGCTTCAAATTGAGTTGCGAGTAGAGTGTATCTATGGAATTTACTTGAAGCTATAGAAATTACCATGCTATTTGCTTACACATATAGGAAAAACATTTCCAGAGTATGTACTTATGGATTTGCTTGCCTTATGTTCCTTGGCGTCTTTACAGAGCATTTACTTATGGATTTGGGTGGATTATGTTCCTTCCTATACTATTATAAGGGCTTATGTTCCTTCCTATGCTATTCTAAGGGTTTATGTTCCCTCCCATGCTATTCTATAGCGCTATGTTCCTTCCTATGCTATTATAAGGGCTTATTATCCTTCCTATGCCATTATAAGGGCTTATGTTCCTTCCTATGCTATTATATAGCGCTATGTTCCTTCCTATGCTATTATAAGGGCTTATGTTCCTTCCTATGCTATTCTAAGGGTTTATGTTCCCTCCCATGCTATTTTGAGGGTTTATGTCCCCTCCCATGCTATTCTAAGGGTTTATGTTCCTTCCTATGCTATTCTGAGGGTTTATGTCCCCCCATGCTATTCTATAGCACCATTTTCCTTCCTATGCTATTATAAGGGCTTATGTTCCATCCCATGCTATTTTATAGCGCTATGTTCCTTCCTATGCTATTATAAGGGCTTATGTTCCTTCCTATGCTATTCTAAGGGTTTATGTTCCCTCCCATGCTATTCTAAGGGTTTATGTTCCCTCCCATGCTATTATAAGGGCTTATGTTCCCTCCCATGCTATTCTATAGCACTATGTTCCCTCCCAGGCTATTACAAGGGTTCATGTTCCCTCCCATGCTATTCTATAGCCTTATGTTTCTTCCTATGTTATTCTTTGGGACCTTTATACGTGACTAAACACGTTTTGCTTGCCTTTCCATGATACCTTTCTAAAAAAACGGAGATTCCCCTGAGGTTCCTACACATTGCAAAAAGCAAGATATTTATTGCAAATTCGGAACAATTGTCACATCCAGCATGGTGTTTGTTATTTTTTTTTTTTGGCAATTGACGTTTTTTCTGATTGGAACATTATAAATCTTTGGAAATGGTTAACGATAACAAACATGTTTTAAACCAGATGGGTTTTTGAAAGCACATTCAGCATGGCGTGCGCTATTTTTTTTTTTTTTTTTTTTTTGGCAATTGGCATATTTGTCTGATAACAGGTACCATTCATTGCGATCATAGCTTTAAAAAAAGGAGGGATAGGAGCGGGGTGTCTTAGAGTACTTGATTCAAACTTTTACCTTGAGCATCGATGTTTTTAGCAGAATTTCAAAAGGATCGTTCATAAGTGCTGGCGTATCTGATGAAATAATTTAGGTCGTATGATTAATTTAATTTTTAATTATTTTTTTTGCAGTAGTTATTTAATAAGCACACTCGATATCCTAAAAATGTTTGATTCAATTTTTACATTGAGCATCGAAGTTTTTAGTAGAATTTCAAAAGGATCGTTTATAAGTGCTGACCTGTCTTTGATGAACTAATTCAGGTAACTAATTCTGCTAACAACATCGATTCTCAAGGTAAAAGTTTGAATCAAACACTTTTAGGATATCGAGTGTCCTTATTGAATAACTACTGTATTAAAAAAAATAAATTAAATTTATCATACGACCTAAATTATTACATCAGATACGCCATCACTCATAAACGATCCTTTTGAAATTCTGCTAACAACATCGATTCTCAAGGTGAAAGTTTGAATCAGACACTTTTAGGATATCGAGTGTCCTTACTGAAAAACTACTGTATTAAAAAAAAATTAAATTTATCATACGACCTAAATTATTTCATCAGATACGCCAGCACTCATAAACGATCATTTTTAAATTCTGCTAACAACATCGATTCTCAAGGTAAAAGTTTGAATCAGACACTTTTAGGATATCGAGTGTCCTTACTGAAAAACTATTTCTTTAAAAAAATAAATTAAATTTATCATACGACCTAAATTATTTCATCAGATACGCCAGCACTCATAAACGATCCTTTTGAAATTCTGCTAACAACATCGATTCTCAGGGTAAAAGTTTGAATCAAACACTTTTAGGATATCGAGTGTCCTTATTGAATAACTACTGTATTAAAAAAAAAAATTAAATTTATCATACGACCTAAATTATTTCATCAGATACGCCAGCACCCATAAACGATCCTTTTGAAATTCTGCTAAAAACATCGATTCTCTAGGTAAAAAATTGAATCCAACACTTTTAGTATATCGAGTGTCCTTACTGAAAAACTACTGCATTAAAAAAATAAATTAAATTTATCATACGAACTAAATTATTTAATCAGATACGCCAGCACTCATAAACGATCATTTTGAAATTATGCTAACAACATCGATTCTCAAGGAAAAATTTTGAATCAGACACTTTTAGAATATCGAGTGTACTTACTGAAAAACTACTGCATTAAAAAAAAAATAAATTTATCATACAACCTAAATTATTTCATCAGATACGCCAGCACTCATAAACGATCATTTTGAAATTCTGCTAACAACATCGATTCTCAGGGTAAAAGTTTGAATCAGACACTTTTAGGATATAGAGTGTCCTTACTGAAAAACTACTGCATTAAAAACAAAAATTAAATTTATCATACGACCTAAATTATATCATCAGATACGCCAGCACTCATAAGCGATCATTTTGAAATTCTGCTAACAACATCGATTCTCAAGGTAAAACTTTGAATCAAACACTTTTAAGATATCGAGTGTCCTTACTGAAAAATTACTGCATTAAAAAAAATAAATTAAATTTATCATACGACCTAAATTATTTCATCAGATACGCCAGCACTCATAAACGATCATTTTGAAATTCTGCTAACAACATCGATTCTCAAGGTAAGAGTTTGAATCAGACGCTTTTAGGATATCGAGTGTTCTTACTGACAAACTACTGCATTAAAAAAAAAATTGATTATAACGACCTAAATTATTTCATCAGATACGCAAGCACTCATAAGCTATCCTTTTGAAATTCTGCTAACAACATCGATTCTCAAGGTAAAAGTTTGAATCAAACACTTTTAGGATATCGAGTGTCCTTACTAAAAAACTACTGCATTAAAAAAAATAAATTAAATTTATCATACGACCTAAATTATTTCATCAGATACGCCAGCACTCATAAACGATCCTTTTGAAATTCAGCTAACAACTTCGATTCTCAAGGTAAAAGTTGGAATCAAACACTTTTAGGATATCGAGTGTCCTTATTGAATAACTACTGTATTAAAAAAAAATTATCATGCGACATGAATTAGTTCATCAAAGACAGGTCAGCACTTATAAACGATCGTTTTGAAATTCTACTAAAAACTTCGATGCTCAAGGTAAAAATTGAATCAAACATTTTTAGGATATCGAGTGTGATTATTAAATAACTACTGCAAAAAAAATAATTAAAAATGAAATTAATCATACAATCTAAATTATTTCATCAGGTACGCCAGCACTTATGAACGATCCTCTTGAAATTCTGCTAAAAACATTGATGCTCAAGGTAAAAGTTTGAATCAAACACTTTTAGGATATCGAGTGTCCTTACTAAAAAACTACTGCATTAAAAAAAAAACTAAATTGATCATACGACCTAAATTATTTCATCAGATACGCCAGCACTCATGAACGATCCTTTTGAAATTCTGCTAAAAACATCGATTCTCAAGGTAAAAGTTTGGATCAAACGCTTTTAGGATATCGAGTGTCCTTACTGAAAAACTACTGCATTAAAAAAATAAATTAAATTTATCATACGAACTAAATTATTTCATCAGATACGCCAGCACTCATAAACGATTCTTTTGAAATTCTGCTAATAACATCGATGCTCAACGTAAAATTTGAATGAAGTACTCTAAGACACCCCGCTCCCATCCGTCCTTTTTTTAGAGCTATGATCGCAATGAATGGTACCTGAAATCAGACAAAAATGCCAATTGCCCAAAAAAAATTAAAAAAATAGTGCACGCCATGCTGAACGTGCTTTCAAAAACCCATCTGGTTGAAAACATGTTTGTTATCGTTAACCATTTCCAAAGATTGATATTGTTCCAATCAGAAAAAAATGTCAATTGCCAAAAAAAAAAAAAAAAAAAACACACGCCATGCTGAATGTGACAATTGTTCCAAATTTATAATAAATATCTTGCTTTATGCAGTGTGTAGGAACCGGAGGGGAATCCCCGTTCGCTTGGAAAGGTACTAATGAAAGGCAAGCAAAACGTGTTTAATCACAAGTAGAGGGCCCATAGAATAACACAGGAAGGAACATAAGGCCATAGAATAGCATGGGAGGGAACATAAGCCCTTAGAATAGCATAGGAAGGAACATAGTGCTATAGAATAGCATAGGAAGGAACATAAGCCCTAATAATAGCGTGGGAGGGAACATAAACCCTTATAATAGCATGGGAGGGAACATAAGCCCTTATAATAGCATAGGAAGGAACGTAAGCTCCTAGAATAGCATAGGAAGGAACATAGCGCTATATAATAGCATGGGATGGAACATAAGCCCTTATAATAGCATAGGAAGGAAAATGGTGCTATAGAATAGCATGGGGGGGAACATAAACCCTCAGAATAGCATGGGAAGGAACATAAACCCTTAGAATAGCATGTGAGGGATCATAAGCCCTTAGAATAGCATAGGATGGAACATAAGCCCTTATAATAGCATAGGATGGAACATAGTGCTATAGAATAGCATGGGAGGGAACATAAGCCCTTAGAATGGCGTAGGAAGGAACATAATCCCTTATAATAGCATAGGAAGGAACATAGCGCTATAGAATAGCATGGGAGGGAACATAAACCCTTAGAATAGCATAGGAAGGAACATAAGCCCTTATAATAGCATAGGAAGGAACATAATCCACCCAAATCCATAAGTAAATGCTCTGTAAAGACGCCAAGGAACATAAGGCAAGCAAATCCATAAGTACATGCTCTGGAAATGTTTTTCCTATATGTGTAAGCAAATAGCATGGTAATTCCTATAGCTTCAAGCAAATTCCATAGATACACTCTACTGTTGCGTTTGCTTAAAATATGGATGTCTGTGACAAAAAATGGATTCTCGCTTGAAATACAATGCAAGCAGCACAGAGTGTCCTGTACCAAGAACAATTATGGTCCATGCATGATAATTCATTTCTTGTTATCTCATCCAATGGTTTTATCATTTGCTACAATGGGGTATTCCCACAGAAAATTCGAAAAAGGTCTTACGTTCGTAATAAATAAAAATTATGGATTAAATGTTCATCTTGCACTGTCACTTTAAATAAATAACCGTTGACACGTTTCACGAATAATCATAGCACGTTTCCATAGTTCCCTTGAATTTCCAAAGCACGTCTGGTCAATAGACCAAATAAACAATAGCATCTATATCTAAAAATCACCTTCGTTTAAAATTTACATAACTATGATGTAACACCCACGTATGCCACAAATGTAAAACAATAATATCCTCTAAACCTATTTTCAGTAATCGATTTCTCCCTTCCGTGGGAATTTTTTCCCGGGAATAAAAAACACGCGATCCATAGCTTAGGGAAAAAGGAGGAGATTGTCATTAAGATTGCCTATTGCATAGAATCTGTTTCCAAGAACATAATACTAACAATTGCTTGCCAGTTCAGTTGGCTAAGGCGTGATTCCATTGGGAATTAAGTTCAATTTCTACACGGGACAAACAACTCTCGCTTTTATTTTGTCATGAAACTTTTTACTTCTTATGATAAAGGCATGAAAAGAAATTGGTGTTTTCCTAGAATTTTCTTACGAGATGTGAAAGTGAGGAAGATAAACAAAAGATATATCATTTGCAAATTTTTAGGTAAGGAACAAGACAAGCTATTTTGAAAAGTATATATAAAACTTTAAAGTTGTATTATAAAAGTGGATAAACAAGTTGGTTCCAGTTTGAATTAATCGTAAACATTAATCCAAGACTGAAAGATAATAAAACTAAATGATTAAGCAAAGTGGCTTCTTCGCTTATGATCAGTCCTTTAAATAATATGAGCAGTTCTGATGTAACTTTCACCACTTATATAAATGGTGAAAAAAGTCAAAAAGTGAAATTACTGGTTTCTATCGTAATCCACCAATCACATCGTTGAAAAGATTTCAAGAATTTGTTGTGGTGGCTTATGAACTCCAGGATGTAAAATGTCCCTAAATGTTTTTTAGAAAAAAATTGTCAAATATTTGTATTAGAAATTGTCTAAGAAATGACAAGAAAATAAGATGTGTTGTGTGTGAATACACGATATCACTCCTGCGTGTAAGAAATATCTTGTTGACAGTATAAATCCATGGACAATCCATTGCCTTAGAGCTAAAGCCCCAAAACGTGAAACAATAGAATTCGTCAAATTCGCTTCTAAATCTGGCAACATATTTTTATATTTTTATACCCAAATATTTTTATATTTTTATTTTTATACATAGTATATTATATATTATATTATGTTTATATTGAATATCGAAGAATATATGCCAATCAGCGCTTCAAACTGTGGTTTTGCTCGAAATAAGATGAAAATAATCAAATGCATGCTTCAAATTCAGTTGTGTTTGCTTAAAATATGGATGCGTGTGACAAAACATTGATTCTTGCTGGAAATACAATGCAAGCAGCACAAAGTGTCCTTTGCCAAGAACAGTTTTGGTCCATGGATGGTAATTCATTTCTTGTTATCTCATCTAATGGTTTCATCATTTGCTTCAATGGGGTATTCCCTCAGAAAATTCGAATTAGGTCATACGTTTGTAATAAATAAAAATTATGGATTAAATGCTCATCTTGCGCTATCACTTTAAATAAATAATCGTTGACAGGTTTCACGAATAATCATAGCACGTTTCCAAGGTTCCCTTAAATTTCCAAAGCACGTCTGGCAAATAGACCAAATAAAAAATAGCATCGATATCTAACCATCACCTTCATTTAAATTTACAAAACTATGATGTAGCACCCACGTATGCGACAAATATAAAATAATAATATCCTTTAAGCCTATTTTAAGTAATCGTTTTCTCCCTTCCGTGGCAATTTTTTCCCGGGAATAAAAAAAACGCGATCCATAGCTTACCGAGAAAGGGGGAAATTGCCATTAAGATCAAGAAGCCTATTACATAGAATCGCTTTTCTAAGACACAATTCCATTGAGAATTACTGGTCTTAAGTTAGTTTTCTACACGAGACAAAAAACGTTTGATGACAGATTATAAAGGTTCACTGAAACCAAACAAGTCTTGCGTAAGTGGCTTGGGGAATACCTTGAGGAAACATCTCGAAGAAAAAACCACCTTGACAAAAACAAAAACATATCAATTAAAAAATCTTGAAGAAAAAACATCTCAAAGAAAATATCTTGAATAAAAAAAAGCATCTCGAGGAAAAAAAACGTCTCAAGAAAATGTCTTGAAGAAAAACAACATCTCTAAGAAAAAAGAAATCTCGAAGAAAACACTCTAAAGTATTACCTAACACCCACGTGTGCGCAATACTTCATCCTGAGTTAAATCCGGGGGCTCCCCACTTGACTGGCAGCCCGTAAGCTCTATCAAAACAAGTGTCATTGACAAGCGAAATTACGTCATCTTCAATAAATTTGCATAATTAAATAATTAACTATTAGGTAACAACCAGTGTGCACATTAGTCAATAATCAATAACAAATGCTGGTTTCTAGGTTGCTAGGGCCTCACGGAACTGGTTGCTAAGGTGCATTGACTGGATCTGGTTGCTAGGGCTTTGCATAGGAAAACAATTAACTATTACATAAAAACCAGGTGTATATATAAATTAATAATCAATAATACCTACGTCTTGAGGGGCTAGAAACTTCAGGTATACCCCCTATGGGCCTGCTCATAAGCCTTATATCGTAACTACTTGTACGGGGTGGGGCAAGGATTATTTCAATTTCAGTCAATAAAGATACAAAAAAGTATTTGCCTAAATCTAGCGCGGTATTTTTTTTTTATATGTTTCCAATGGTGATACCACAAAAACATTTTTAAAATCTAGGGAAGAAGTCCCCCCCCCCAAGGGAGTATGGTTTGATGTCCTCAGCACTGGGAATTATATTATGTAAAATTAAACGAAACCATAATGAAGCTTTGAGGGTTATAAGTTTAGCGTAATATGATTAAAAATGATCAATGAGCTTTGTCCTTTGCCAAAAGCAACTCTTATTATCCAAAGGCAAAGCTTTCCAAGTTAAACTAGCAAGAAATAAGGGATCTTCATGACTCCAGCTTCAGTGATATAACAAGCATTGACGAAATTGCGACTTTAGACCGAGGCCAGCCATTTCATATTTGAAGATGAGATTGAAATTTAGATGAGTTTCAATGAAAGTTTCTTAACAACGAGATCGAATTTTAATTAGTTTCTAGTAAAGAACAAATAGAAATCTTATTCTATGGTTAGAACCAGCCAAAACCATTCGAAAGTAGTTTGTGAGGTTGAAAAATAAAAGTAAATAGTTATCATTATAAGCAGCAATGCGCACCAAGTATATCTCCATGGCCAAGTATAAGTGCGACTATTTGGTTCCAAGTTCTATCAAGCATGTTTTACTCACTTCTGCCCAAGGAAAGGGATTATGCCAAATGCTAACGGAGAAAACAATTGTAAAAATGTGACTTCCTTTGAAGTCAATCAATTCATAAGGTCACCTTAAGTTTCTCTAAATAGGAGATCAGCTTTGTAAGATGTGAGCAGTGGTGTTACGTATTTGGAGAGGGGTCTCTCTCCTGTATTTAGGGCCAGTCAGCCAGATGATTTGAGTCGGTGTAAAATTGTGGTGCAAAGCACTACTATTTTACTGTTTCAATTGCTTGTTATTAGGTAAATGAGCTGATGGAAATAAATGATGTAACATCGCTGAAAGAAGTCAGTCTCAGTCAGTAAAAGAATGAAAGAATGAAGTAATTTTGAAAGCACTATAACCTAAATCAGATTCACTGGTCCACTGGAAGATTCACTGGGTCCCGCCCCCTCCTACATATTGGCTAGTGACATTTCTGGAAATGAGTAGAATAATGAAATCTCACACAATCAACAATCTTCTGTATACAGCCTAGAACTATATCTAGTCCCACTAGTAGGCAATTTGGGACTCAATAGTGACGGCACTGATTATTACATTTGTAAAGAGCCTTGAATGGAAAATATAAAGGTACTTTTCGTTTTTTTCAATCTGATTTTTGTCCTACATCGTAAATATAAAAAAGTTTCATAATGTCAGCTGTTCTGATACCAACTTGTTCTTGGGTCCGTGAGCAGACGAGAGAGACAATTTTCTAGTTTTAAAGCACCAATATATTAACGGCAAAAACATACCCATATTTGGGTATAAAGCATAAAAACATATAAAAATATAAATATATACATATAAAATATAAATATATTCTAAATATATTTATAAATATAAAATCATAAAAATGTAATAATAATAAATATATTTATTTAAAAATATAAATAATAAAAATATAAATATAAAATATTTTGGTATAAAAATATAAGAATATGTTGCCAGATTTAGAAGCAAATTTTACCAATTCTATTGTTTCAAGTTTTTGGGGCTTTGGCATTAAGCCAATGGATTGTCCATGGGTTTATACTGTCAACAAGATATTTCTTAAACGCAGGATTAATATCGTGTATTAGCACACATCTTGTATTCTTGTAATTTTTTAGAAAATTTTAATACAAATAGTTGACAATTTTATTTCCCAAAAAGCATTTAGGGACATTTTAAATCCTGGAGTTCATAAGCCACCATAAAAAATTCTAAAAATCTTTTCAACGATGTGATTGGTGGATTACAACAGAAACCAGTAATAAGTTTCACTTTTTGATTTTTTTTTGGTCTTTGCTTTATATAAGTGGTGAAAGTTACATCAGAACCGCTCATTTTATTTAAAGGGCTGGTCATAAGCGAAGGAACCACTTTGCTTAATCATTTAGTTTTATTATCTTTCAGTCTTGGATTAATGTTCACGATTGATTCAAACTGGAACCAACTTGTTTATCCCCTTTTATAATATATCTTTAAAGTTTTATATATACTTTTCAAAATAATTTGTCCTGTTCCTAATCTAAAAATTTGCAAATGATATATCTTTTGTTTATCTTCCTCATTTTTACATCTCGTAAGAACATTCTAGGAAAACATTGGTTTCTTTTCATGCCTTTATCATAAGAAGTAAAAAGTTTCATGACAAAATAACAGCGAGAGTCTTTAAAAGTTTTCAGATCTGATAACCATTAAATATCAAGTTGCTTCAATAAAAAGCTGTCCCCAGTAGTTTGATATAAAAAATGTATTAAGTCTTCAAAAGCTTTGAGGAAACCATATGTCCCTTAAGGGGTTCTTCCACAAGGTGCTTTTAAAGAACTTCAATTTGAATCAAGGGATTTTCTGGGAATAAACTACGGTGTCACCAAATGAACTTTAATTTTTTAATTGTATTTAAATTAATTGTATTTAAAGGCTTAAAGTATTTAAATTGTATTAATTGAATTTAAAGGCTTTAATTGTATTTAAAGGCTTAAAGTAAACTCAGAAGATTAACCTTCGAGTTTTACTCGCTCTTTATTTTTATATTCTAGTACACAATTGCTTTTAAAGAACTTTAATTTGAATCAAGCGATTTTGCAGGGATAAAACTAGGTTAGCACCATTTGACTTTTAAGATTTTACAATATGGTGTTTAATAGGGTTTAAAAATCCAAAAAATTCAAGATCAAGTTTCACTCACCACTATGTTTCATGTCTAGTCTTTCATTTCTTGGATGAACTTTAATCATCTTTAATAAACTAAGATAAATAATAAATAAACTTAAGATAAACTAAGAAGACTAACGTTGGAGTTTTACTCCATCTTTATTTTTATTAAATAAAAAAAAAACATGTTTTTTGTAACTGAAAGTAAGGAGCAACCTTAGAACTTAAAAAACAACCAGAAATTACTCCGTATATGAAAGGGGCTGTCCCCTCCTCAGCGCCTCACTCTTCACGCTATTTTTTTTTTATTGTTTAAAAAATAGAGTTTTGAGAAAGAGTAAAGAGCGAGGCGTTGACGAGGGGACAGCCGCTTTCATATACGGAATAGTTTCTATTCGTTTTAAGTTTTAATGTCACTCCTTACTTTCAGTTAAAAAAAACTTGTTTTTTTTATTTAATTTCTGAAGGTTTTTGAATTAATGCAGGTTTTGAATTTGGCTCACCGTACACGAATAATTAAAACGAAATTTGCATAGTAATCTTTTTTTTTTTTTTGTTAAATGGCTTTCTTGAAAGTTGTTTAATTTTATTTACGAATATTTTTTTGGTTTAATTTTATTAGTAATAAACATACGTAACTTACAAATTAACTTACATAACGAACTTCTATAGTCATATATTTTTAATACGTAGGCTATATCAGGGGGTGACCCCTTAATCAGAAAGGCCGTTAATTAGAATAAATAGCTCTTATAAAAGTACTAAAAAAAACTTTACCGTAAAGAGTGAAATTAACTAGGGATCAAAAGTAGTAACCTCTTGCTACTTTCAAGCAGAGCCCTATCCCTTTTCAATAGGATTTCAAGCAGAGCCCTATCCCTGATCCATAGGATTTCAAGCAGAGCCGTGTTTCTAGCTGGCAAGATTCCCACCCTTGGCAAAAATTCCTGTGAAAGCCCTGGCAAGATTCCCAGGTGCAATGAAACAGTATAATTAATCCGAATGTAATCAAGATCATACATAAGTTCAATTAAATGGAGTTCTTGGCACCTCTACAATGTAGTCAGCTGTTCTATTAAAGGGAACACACTTGGCAAGACTCCATGACACACCCCTCTGGACTCCAATGAGGTCACACCACTTACCCAGGAGCTATTAACCCCTTGCACCTGCACAACGTAATCACCAGTTCTATTAAAGTGAGCACACTTAGCAAGACTCCATGACACACCCCTCTGGACTCCAATGAGGTCACATGACTTACCCCGTTTCAAACCGTCAGGTCTTTTATGCTTGACATAATTTTATGTAACCGTGCCAAAGGAGCCCATGGGGGAATCCCTTCTTATAACGTAACGACAGCTCACATCTAACGTAATGATTATGCAACACTGTCACGTATCACTTTTTTGACATTTTTACTTTTAGCCTAAACGTACAACGTTTTTTTCATTAACTTAATGGCGGCACTTTATGTAAGGTCACGTAATGACAGCGCAACCATCACTGCCAGATAATACCTTTTTTGACATTTTTGGCTCGAAACCCTCAACACATTTTTCCTCCTTATGACATTTTATTTTTCACCCGAAACACTGATCACATTTTTTTCTTTCATTCTTTAGTTGTTTTTTTCTTTTAGTTCATGACCCCGCCAGGACTAGAAAGGTCAATTTTCTTCCGAGGGGAACGCGCTCTAACCGAGAGGACTAAACCGATAATTCCAGTATTTTGTCCTACTCTTAATATTCTAAAATTAACCTAATACGTGACACCTAAGATTCCCCCTTTTTGACAAACACTAGAATGATGTGTTACTCTCAAAATTTGACACGCTCCCGGAGACAATCGCTATCAAGCTATTAATAGCAATACAGACTAAGGAGTGGTTTAATTAAGTAATCTCCTTAATCATCTAAAACAATACATCTTAAAAACACAGACTTTGTAAATAAAAGGTTTTTTTATTTCAAACAAATTGACAAACAATATTAAAAACATAGAAAAGGCAGTTAAAAAACATGACAGAAATAAAGGCTGGAAAAGGCTTTATTGTCCCAGTTTCAAATCCACCATACATTTTAGAAACGAAGGCACCTCATACGGCATTCCCACCTCTGAAACAGGATATTCAATATCTGTATAAATTTATGGTAATTCTAAAACATTTAACTTTTAGCTTTTCGGTAGTGCTTTGGCTAGAATGATAGTTCTGTAACACAATTATGTTGAAAATCCCTGAACTGAAGAGACAAAGTCTTCTTTGGCTAAATAAATGTCTATGGTAACAGTATAACTTGTTGGATTAACAGCACGTTTTAAAAACAAACATACATTATACAGCACTGCAGTCTCTGAAGCTGCATGTTCAACTCCTTTATTCGCTTTTGGCAGTTCTCACACAATCCAACTTTTAGCTTGTTAGTATTCTGTTGACTAGAATGCGAGTTTTGTAACACAATTCACTTGAAAACCCCTGTGCTGAAGAGACTTTTTTTGGATAAAAAGAAATGTCTATGTTATAGGATTGGAAGTACCTTTTAGAAACGAGTATGCTTCATACTAGACCCCGAAGCCGCGCCGAAATGTCGGCGGCGCGCCGCCTAAAAAAAACGGCGGCGCGCCGCCAAGCTTGCATCAGCGCGCTGACGCCGCCGCTGATTCTATCGGCGGCGGCGTCACTAATACGCCGCCGTTTTTTTCCTCTCTTTTTTGCTTATCAATATCGACCTCCGGGCTTCAACCCTCTTCCCGGCTAATTTGTTTCTTAAAGATAAATACTGTCATCTTGGGCTCAACATGTATATCGGTTCGTAGGAAGGAGAAGAAGAAATTTTTCTTTTGAAACAAAAACTCTACCTTCCACTTTAAAATTCTGTTTATTTTTCTTTCTGATTTTTCGGATGAAAAGAGGTAGGTAAAAGAGCATTAGACAATTCAGGTTGTTATCATAGGCAGCGCAATCGCGCTGCCTAAGTAAAGAACGATGCTGGCACAATGCATTATTTTTTTTTTTGTTTTTTTTTTCCATACCAGGACACTTCGTATCGAAAGAATTGTCGTAGAAACTTCGAAAAGGGCTCATTCGATTGAAAATTGGAATAGCTAGTGCCTCTTTAATAGTCGAAAGTGATTGGAAGGCAGGTAACACCCCTTCCCTGCCCACCATTTCCCCAAACACATCCAATCAAAATTCAAGATAGCCATTTTGTTCAGGGTAATTGATTTCCAGAGAGAAAATGTGTTTTGAGGAGGTTACTCCCCCTCAACCCTTAGAGCAAGGGTGTTAAGTTATGCCCTCGGGGTATATAAGAACGATGTTGGCACAATGTATTATTTATTATTTATTTCCTTTAGACCAGGGCACTTCGTATCGAATAAGTTGTCGTAGAAACTTCGAAAAGGGCTCATTCAATTAGAAATTGGAGTGGCTTGTACCCTTTTTAATAGTCGAAAGTGATCGGAAGGCAACTAACACCCCTTCCACGCCAAACATTTCCCCAAACACATCCAATCAAAATTTTGAGATAGCCATTTTGTTTAACGTAGTTGAAAGTTCTGGAAATTAGGTCTTAGAAGATGACAACCACCCTCAAAGCCCTTAGGGTAAGGGTTGTAATTTATGCCCTGGGGCATATAAGGTGCTCATAGAAAGCGTTGTCGTAGAAAACCAAAAAGGGATCATTCGATTGGAAATCGAAAGGCCTAGTGCCCTTTTTAATAATCGAAAGTGAATGGAAGGCTTGGCATTTTTATAGAAAAGATCGATGTGGGTATAATGTATCATTTTTTTTTATGTTGCCTTAAGATTAAATCAATATGCACTGTGTTAATGCTAACTCCCAATAAGGCATCTCAGCAGTATCCCAAGAACGACTGAGGGTATTATGTTCAAACTTTCGGGGCTGCTTCTGCTCTTAAGATTTAACCGAATCAAAATAGCGTAAGTGTATCCAAGCTATCAAAGAAAGTAAACAGATTTTTTGCGAATGGTATCAAGTTTTCCATTTCAGGTCAACTAGATGAGGTATGAAACTAAATTAAACACTACTAAATGTGTCCAGATTTTTAAAAATGGACTATGTTGTTAAAAATTACTGAAAATTTTTTCCAGCATACAAATAGCAGGCCAAACTATAAATTCTTAAAAAATCGAAAAGATTTAAAGTATTATTTTCTTTTTCCCTGAAAAAACTATGCCAATATAAAACAAACAGAAATTAATTAAAAAACTTTTTCCACAAAATAAGTTTTTCATCGAAAAGTAAAGAACTCCATTAAACCAAAAATGAACAAAAATAAAATCAAATTATCTACCAAGCGTGAAACTACCACAAATCATCATCGATAAACAAATGAAAGCCAATACGAACAGAAATTACAATAAATAACCGAGTCAAACTCAAAACGAGCAGAAATTAACATAAGTTGTGCTCAAAACCCCTATGCCTTCCCAAGGCCAGAACATAATTTGCATTTTACTGAAAAAATAAAAATGAATGCGAATTATCAGTTGAATATACAGAAGATGATATTTGGCAACCAAAATGCTAATATTGCTTGGTATGTTAAGGTTATAAAAGTAAGAACCTTTATATTTTTTCGGTAAAGTGCTAATCATATTCTGTCCCTGGATAGCCATAGGGGGTTTTTAGCCCAAATTATGTTAATTTCTGCTCATTTTGAGTTTGACTCGGTTATTTATTGTAATTTCTTTTCGTGGTGGGTTTCATGTATTTATCGATGCTCAATGGCTCCAGGCAGAGTGAACAAACTCACTTTTGTTATATCAATTGTAACTGAAGGGATGTAACCGCTGATTTAAAATTGTTGGTGTTATTAAGCCATGGTATCTGAATTGTATAAAGTTTTTTTTCGATGTTGTTATTTGTTTTTTTCACTTCGTTTCGGTATGTATTTGATAAACAGGAGATGTTCGAACTTCAAACTTTGAAAGTTATATACACATTAGCCGAAATCATTAACCAGAAGAAAATGACTAAACACGGGATTTTATAGGAACCATTCGATGTTAAACATAAGCACAACATAGGTTTCCCAGGGTGTAGTGGCTAAAAATGAGAATTCTACTTGGTCTAATCAACGGTGAACATAAACAGTTTCAGCACGGCCCAACAAATTCCTGTTTTGTCATATTGTTCTTGTATGTTTTTAGCCAACCATTTAAAAATCCTTACTAAAATCAAGTTGAGGTTGAACGTGCTTGGTGAAGTGGAATTTTTATTATTTTTTTTAATCAGAAAGATCGTTGTGCGCCGCCTGTCAGAAATCGGCGGCGCGCCGCCAAAAAAATTTCGGCGCCCCCCACGCCCATCATTCCCCAAAACACATTCAATCAAAATTTTGAGATAGCCAATTTGTTCAGTGTAGTTGATTTCCAGACAGAAAATTTTTTTTTGAGGAGGACACTCCCCCAAAACCCTCAGGGAAAAGGTTTTAATTTATGCCCTGGGGCATATAAGGTTTTTATAGAGGGCGTTGTCGTATAAACTTCAAAATAGGCTAATTAGATTGTAAATTAAAAGGGTTTTTACTCTTTTTAATAGTTGAATGTTTTGGGAGGACAACTAGCCCCCCCCCCCAAGTCCATCAGTCACCTGACCACATCCAATTAAAATTTTGATATATCCCTTTTGTTCAGCGTAGTTGATTTCCAGATAAAAAATACGTCTTTGAGGACACTCCCCCACAACCTCCAAGGCAAGAGTTTTAAGTTATACCCTAGGTGCCTATAAGGTTTTTATAGAAGGCGTTGTCGTAGAAACTTCAAAAAAGGCTCATTTGATTGGAAATTCAAAGGGATAGTGCCCTTCTTAATAGTCGAAAGTGATTTGAAGGCAACTAACCCCCCTCTCATGCCCACCTTTCATAGGCAGCGCGCTAGCGCTGCCTAAGTAAAGAACGATGTGGGCACAATGTGTTTTTTTTTCTCCATACCCGGGCATACTCCTGTGTTTTTTTTTTCTCCATACTCCTTCGTATCGAAGGAGTTGTCGTAGAAACTTCGAAAAAGGCTCATTCGATTGGAAATTGGAGTGGCTAGTGCTCTTTTTAATAGTCAAAAGTGATGTGGAGGCCAACTCGCCCCCCCCCCCCGCACGCCCATCATTCCCCCAAACACATCCAATCAAAATTTTGAGATAGCCATTTTGTTCAGCGTAGTTAATTTCCAGATAGAAAATATGCTTTTAAGGAGGACACTTCTCCACAACCCTCGGGGCAAGGGTTTTAAGTTATAACCTGAGGGCATATAAGAACTATGATGGCACAATGTACTATTTAATATTTTTTTCCTTTAGAGGAGGGCACTTCATATGGAAGGGGTCATCGTATAAACTTCAAAAGGGGCTCATTCGATTGGAAATCGAGAGTTCTAGTGCCCTTTTAAATAGTCAAAAGCGATTGGAGGGCATCTAGCCCCCCTCCCCACGCCCATCATTCCCCCAAACCCATCCAATCAAAATTTTGAGATAGCCATTTTGTTCAGCGTAGTTGATTTCCAGATAGAGAATATGTTTTTTAGGAAGACACTCCCCCACAACCCTCAGGGCAAGGGTTTTAAGTTGCGCCCTGGGGGCATATAAGGTTTTTATAGAAGACGTTGTTGTAGAAACTTCAAAACAGGCTCATTCGAAACTGTGTAACTAGATATTTATTGACCTTCTCAGAATATAAAACATTTTACTTATTTTACTTAAGGTTGTTGATTTCGTTTCTAGTTTATCAGTCCCTATTCTCATGTTTTCCATATTATGTAACTTTTATTTTTGAAATTCTTCTGTGTTTTCACTTGTTTCTTTATATGCAATATACATGTTTTATATTCTGAGAAGGTCAATAAATATCTAGTTAGACAGTAACAATTTGTGACTTTGCGCACTAATTAAGGTTCCATTGCAACTCGACCCCATTCAACTCAACCCTCATGTCTTTCAACCTCCATTCAAATCAACTCCATTTACTTCAACTTCATGAAATTCAGACCTCATTCAACTCAGCCCTCATTCACCTCAACCCCCATTTAACTCAACCCTTGTGCAACTCAACATCCATTTAACTCGACGCAATGTAATTAAAACACTTTGCAGCTCAGCCCTATATAATTCGAATCCTGTGCAACTCAACCCCCTTTTAACTCAACCCCAAATTTTTTAACTCCCTGTAAATCAGTTCCAGTTAATTAAGCCCCCATTCAACTCAACTCCCATATAATCCAGCTCAATTGAAACGAAATTTTACCACACTCATCTTAAAGTTCCAACACCCATTTAGCTCAACCACATGTATCTTCCCTTATTAAACTCCGCCCCTTTGTAACCATCCTCTATAATTGAACTCGAACTATCCTGATGCACAACTATCATTCAAATTTAACTTCATCAACGCAACAATTTAAAAATCTAAAATTTGTTTGTCGGAAGTTTGACCCAAACGAAATAGTCTTTATTTATTAGTTAATTCTGGTTTTCTGGTCTGTTTTTTTTTCCAGTGCGGTTATTCAGGAATGTTTTAAGTAATTAATTAAAAAAAACAAGTTTTTTCAACTGAAAGTAAGGAGCAACATTAAAACTTAAAACGAACAGAAATTATTACGTATATGAGGGGGTTCGACCCCTAGTCATTACCTCGCTCTTTACGCTAAAGTTCAAATTTTGTTCGAATCACAAATCCATGAATCACAAAGTCCGTTTAATTAGAATAGATAGCTCTTTTCAAAGTACATAAAAAAAAATTATCGTAAAGAGTAAACAATAAAGTTAAACTTTATTATATTGACTTGGGGGCGAACCCTCATATACGTAATAATTTCTGTTCGTTTTAAGTTTTAATGTTGCTCCTTACTTCCAGTTGAAAAAACTTGTTTTTTATTTAATTTTTGATCTTTTTTTAAATAATGCTCTGAAATCCAGCGCCCCCTTCATAGAAATGTCCCTTCCCCCAAGGAAACATCCTCCATGGAAAGATCCTCCCATGTTACTTTCTGCTACGCTTTCTGTTACGCTGAATCTGACGGATTGATTTTCATTAAGATTCTATCACTTTTAGGGGGTGTTTCCCCCTTTTTTCTAAAATAAGATACAATTTTTCAGGCTCGTATACTTTTGATTGGTCAGACCAAATTTGATGAAACTTATATATTTGAAATCAGCATAAAAATCCAATTCTTTCGATCAACATTCCATTCTTTAGAGTTTCGGTTACTATTTAGCCGGGTCGCTCCTAACTTACACTTCGCTGCCACGAACTGTTTGATAAGTTTGTATGACTATGTGTAAGAAAATGACGTTCAATAAAATCAAACCACCTTTTATCAATAATTAAAAAATAATTAAAAGAAGTTTTTTTTCTACGAAAAGTAAAGAGCAACAACAAAAGCCAAAACAAACAAAAATGATTTAAAAAAAAGCAAATCACACTTATACTAAAACAGGCCGAAATTACTATGAATGAACATATGGAACTTAAAACACACAATGCTGTCGACTTGTACTTTTTACTTGCAAGTTTCATTTAGATCTATCTAATCAGCACTAATTGGTATATATTCAAAGGTCGGCCCTGGAATTCAAAAAACAAGAGCACAAGGGATTGGCTACAGTGAGTTGAGTAAAGCCTCGGTTGAGCTGCATGGGATTGAGCTAAATGGAGGTTCATTTTCGAGGAGGCTGAGTGAAATAAACTTAGGTTTAGCGGGGGTTTAGGTGAACGAAGGTTTTTTGAAAGAGGTCGATTGAACGAGGTTGAGTTGAATGGGTTGAATTGCACAGAGTTGAATGGAATTAAGTTCAATCGGATTGAGCATTATGGTTTTGAATTACATGGGGGTTGAGTTAAACGGTTGAATTGAATGTGGGTTGAGCTGAATGGGGGTTGAGGTGAACGAGATTTAAGTTGAACGTTATTGGCTAACACACAAATTACTAATAAACAGATTAAAGACGATTCCAGTGCATTTGCTAATGCTTTAAAGTCTTAGAAAGTATTTGACTTCTTATTTCCCAGGAAAACTCAAGTTTTAGAGTTTTTTACACTTGAGATCGGTATTGTAAAAATAATTTTGTACTCGAGCAATACTTAAGTGTCAAAACCTAAGTTTAAATCCTGGAGTCCCTCTTCTACTGTGGTGATCCAGACAATGTATGCCCGATCCAAACTGTAGTGACATCTTCGGTTGAAAAAGTCAAGACTTTGTATCGGCCTGTGTTCGTCATGGATTTTTACGTCAAACTTGTGCATCGAAGCCGGAATAATAAAGCAGCAAAAATTAGTTTAAAAAGGCTGTGTTACTGCTTGCAAGTAGTTTCCTCCAATACAGCATCCTCTCCAAGTCAGATACAACATAAAGTTTGGAAATCTGTTATTTCACATCTCTATCTTCATTAATTTACTAAAATTCGTCTTAAACCTTCGCTTTGATCTGCCAGCCACAAAAACTGCGCTTAAGAGTTTAATACCCAAGCCATATTACAGTTACAGCTCTGGATAAAATCAAAATTACGCACGTCTGCGTTCAAACTAGTTGCAATTTCTTTATCCTTTCTCTGCAATTAAGGTTTAATATGCACTATCAAATTAATTTTACCCTGAAAATAATAAACAAATTTATTTCTAGTAAACCATTCGTTTATTTACCTATTTTATATCTTGTAAGAACTTTCTAAGAAAAAAAAAAGATTTATCTTTAAACCTTAGTCATAAGCAGTAAAAGCTTTTATGGCAAAATATAACGTGTGCCCTTAAAAGGTCTCCTATCTGATAACAAATAAATTCACGCTTAAGCTACTTCAATAAAAAGCCATCGGTGTAACCTTGATTCGAAAAATATATATCACCTTCAAACTTTTGATGTAACCCAATCCCACTTGAGTTCTTCTGGCAAAAGTGCTTGTAAACAACTTCAATTTGGATTTATGATATTGTACGAATACGTATAGGAATTGAGTTGAACCAATTGAAAATTAACACTTTAAGCAGGGTTTTACTTCGTGCACCAAGGTACCCCATGAAATTTATGCCTGGGCCAAGTTATAACCATACCTGCCATTCAAAAGAGGCCAAGATATGTGAGTAGTCTGTGTTTTTCCGCTGTTTTAGCACAATACAGAATCAGGAAACTGAAACGGCACAATATTGTTTTATATAACAATACAAATTTATCTTCAAGTGTTTTCTACTGAGGTGTCTTTTTTTCACATTCAACATATAGTTTCAACGCACATACAAGTACTGGGGGGTCAATCCATTCAAAAGGTCAGATAGGGAAATTAAAAGAGGGAAATTAAGAAGTGGAGTTCCTAGCCCCTTGCACCTGTTTCTAGCTGGCAAAATTCCCGCCCAGGCATGATTTGGCACGAGCAGGTGTCATAATTTTAGGTAAAATTCCCAGATATTTCAACTACTCGGAACCCCCTCGCTAATGTCTCTAGAAAAAATTTCTTCCCAGGCAAGATTAGGCATGTCAAGGCAAGATTATGCATGTTCAGGCAAGATTCGGCATGTCTAACCAAGATTTCAAGGACACATCTTCTTTCTAGGCAAAATCATGTCTAGAAACAAGCCGGGTTGCTGAACTCCCCTGCTTTGTTACTAGGCAAAATCATGTCTAGACACACCCCAGGTGCTAGAAATCCCCTGTGTTGTTTCTATGCAAAATCCTGTCTAGACATGTTCCCAGGTGATTGAAACCCCCTGCAATGCTTTTCTAGGCAAAACATACCTCCAATATATGCTATATATAGAGCGGGTAAAGACATTTCCCTATCAGCCTCTTTCAAAAAGTTGACAAGTACACAAGCATCGTAAACAATGGATAATACCTATGAAAAAGTAAGTCCCTTTTCTTACTCTAACCCCCCCCCCCCAGAAAAAAATCTTTATACTCTGCTTTGTTTCAAAATATACTCTTTTTTCTATTGTACAACCCCCTCCTCCTCCCATTCACTAGCATTTAATTCTTTCGAAAAAGAATAATTTACTCAAATAAGCGTCTTTTTCTCCTTCATGCGGTTAAAACCTTAGAGTAGTCTCTCTTAGCGACCTAAACAGAGACATTCATTAATTTTCAAGTGTGCTTTGCCTAAATTCGGGCATCTGCTGTGAATATAGCCAGAACCCTCTCAAAGGGTGTTTGGTAAACAATGAAGGGTTATTCTAAGGTTTGACGGCTTTTACATAATTCTAAGCTGAATTTTCAAAATTAATGCTTAATACAGATATTTTAGGCCTTGAAATTGTGTGTATAAGGATGGGACAATAAAAATATTTATTCTAGACAAAAATCTAGATTTTAAACAGATTATTGCATTTAAATGGTAAAAGCTCATATGCATGCCTACACTACAGATAATTTATTGTATAGAATTTTTTTTTAAACTCCTGCGTATAAAGAAACGATTGCGTATTATGTTTATTTTGTGCTTTCTTGAAAAGGATGGGGAGACTTGCCCTTGGAACCTATTATTTTTTGTAATGCATTTCTAGCTTATTAGTGTCTATTATAGGGAGAACATTGTACGTGGGTTATTAGCTGATGTTATACCATTTGGAACCGGGATTCTATCCAATTCCTAGACCTTAAGCGGGTTTTATAGGAAAACTAAGTTTCACCTTCCTGGAAAGGAAGGGGTGGGGTCTATTTAAATGCTCTTATTTTTCGAATTCATGGATTTTATCTGCTCTTCAGGTTTAAGAGCCTTTCATAAGAATCCTACTTTCACTAATTTCTTTTCGTCCGTAACATTATTATCATATACTAAATTTTCTCTTCTTTTCAGAATTTCCCTGTCCTCGCTCCTGCCAACAAGCGAGCCAGAGTGGGCGAGGCCACACCGGTGCAGAGGTTGGATATAGCTATCCCCCCCAAGTTTACAACATATGCTACTACCCATCAAGCTGCCACGCTGCCGACCCAAGCTACCACCCATCGAGTTGCAACGCTCCCGACCCAAGCTCCCAGCCATCGAGCTACCGTGCTGGTGACTCAAGCTCCCAACCCTCAAGCTCCCACACGCTGCCGACTCACCATCGAGCTCCCAACCATCGAGTTGCCACGCTCCCGACCCAGGCTCCCAACCACCGACCTGCCACGCTCCCGACCCAAGATCCCAACCATCGAAATGCCACGCTCCCGACCCAAGCTCCCAGCCATCGAGCTACCGCGCTGGTGACTCAAGCTTCCAGCCATCAAGCTGCAACGCTGCCGTCTCATGCTCCCAGCCATCGACCTGCCATGGTGTCCGGTCAATTTGCCGCACTGCCTTCACAATGCTGCTACATCGCCGCTTATTATGGTCTACCAGAACCTCCAGGGGCCAGACTCTAGCGTTGCCAGAGTCTGAAGAAGTGAGACTTTTTTTTCAATCTAATAAAGCTATTTTTTAGCTGTTAGAGAGCCTTTTACTTTTTACTTTTGTCTTTTCACTTTTTTTATATCTCAGGACCAAGTTATAGAAATATCTAAACAAAAGTATTTTCAACCTAATAAAAATATTTTTCACTAATTTCTAGTCTACTGTTAGATAGCCTTCCTTCTCGTCATTTTCAAGCTAATAATGCAATTTTCACCTGTAAAAGAAACCACACTTTTCTAATCTATTCCTATCATCTCATTTCTCTGTGCCATGGAAATATCTAACAATTTTTAACCTTTTTTAGGTCTTTCTTTTCCTACCTTAGATTTCCTACCTAGTAAAGAGCGCGTACTCTTCAGTAATTTAAGCGCGTACTCTTTTGTTTTACCTGTTTGCTTTTTTTTCACGCGATCGGAATATTGAAATTCCAGGCTACATGTTCCCCTTAGTTTAATAGAGATACTGACACTTATTCACCTTTTCTAGTTTTATAGATTCTTTTATATGCTAGCTTTTGGGAGGATTATTCGCTTAGAAGGTTTCAGGGTTCCTACTAAAGGAGTAAATGGGGACATTCATTTTTATACCAATTTTTTTTTCATGCCGAAAATGAGCGGCTCATGGCACAATTCATTGGAGCAGAAACAGCACCCCCAGAGGAAGCCTCCGACAAATTCATGGGCTGGGCTGAGGAGTTTCTGGCTAAATTGCCAGAACCTAACCCCCCTTCGGTGAGTTGTGCAAGATTATTTTCTAAAAGGGTATAGCGCGGCAAAACCTTTCAATTCTTTATAATACATAAAAAAGGTGCGCTATGAAAGGGGCATTTCATTTATATTAGTAGTGATGACGCCTTTGCATTCCAATGAGTAGTATACCGTATATGACTTCCAAGAGGGCATAGTACCCGATCATAATGCAATGAGTAGTGGGGGTCCAAGAGGGCAAAGTACCCTTTCATAATGCTATGAGTAGTAGTGCTCTATGACTATCATAACCGTTCTCTTCTTTTATACGACAATACCTTCCAGTGAGCTAATATACTCTTATTATTTTTCTTGGTTCACAAACCACTATCTCAAGGGACCTACAACCTCTACGAGGATATAGCGATTTACATGAATATGCAAGAGGTCCTGGAGAATAGTGAACACGAAGGGGTTTTGAGTACAGGGGCGAGTCCGGCGAGTGTTTTTGATTTAGACAGTTTTGTGCGGGATCTAGGCCTCGATATGGACTATGAATTTGTAGATCAGTTACCATCGAGTGAGGTCGAGACAACCCCTCACAGTGATATGGGACAAAGTGGAGCAGGTTCGCCCCCAGTGTTACCAGGTTTCTATTTAGCAGATACCGCTTTGCGCAATATTCATGTATATAGGGCCAAGTTTTGTGACCCGTTTAATTCCCTGTCATGTGGTAATTTTTAGACGGACCCCATAGATACCACACACCTCTAAGTAAGCATGATTTGGGCACTTCTCGAAAAACATTTACGGGAGGCGGGAGGGCGGGATTCTTTCAAAGCATCTATCACATTTAAAATTATTTTTTTAATGCAAGTTTGGGTGTTTTGCGCGATCATCATATTCAAACACAGATGCAGACGCTACACCCAGACCTGCATAATTTTGAAGATGTCTTTTCGGATTGGGTGGGTGAAACTTTTAATAGGATGGAGGGAAACAATGAGAATGGGAGTGGGTTATCAGTATTGTTTTTAGAATTAAATATAACTAAATTTAAAAGTGAATTTGCTTTAAGAGGTGGGAGAGGGGGAAGGGGGGTGAAAAATATAATAGTAATTTAAAAGCTGCTAGAGTTGTACAACGATTCTCTTTCGACACGGGCTTGGAGTGTTTCAAGTATTTCGTCCTTGAGGCAGGACATAAACCGTTGAAGAATGATGCCACAAAGACAATTGTAGACAATTGGGCAGTAAATGGAAAGGAGGGTTCTGATTTTCCAAAAGTAGATTTTAATTGTTTAAGGGGGCAATACCCAGTAACGCTTAAAGGGCTTGATGTTTTTTAAAAGGCCAATGAACACTTAAAAGTTGGGGTTACAGTTTTACAGTTTGATGAAAAATTTAAAGATGGGGAACTTAGCAATTAAAAAGGGGTAATTTATTTCATAAGAGCACCGTCCATTGACTCAGTGAAACACTGGGTATGGCTTCTTCACAAGCCTGCCAAAGATCCTGAATCAATTGGACATTTCTTTCCAACTTCACATATTAGTCGGGTTCTAAGCGAGGGTAAAGGGAATAAAGGGCTTACCTGCTATTACTGACAAATGTGTCTATCAAAATTCCGTAGCGAATTAAAATTAAATAATCATTTGAGAGAAAGTAAGCGTCATGGGTACCAGTCTGTGGAAACGGTTTCAGGGGACAATGCTACCTTGCGGTTCAAACGCTTTCAGAACACACTGTTGCAGAGCAACAAGGTATCACTGGACTTTGAGGCTGTTCTCAAGGATGTGTCGGATCCGTCAAATTCGAATAATGTGCAAAAACATAAAGCAATCGCGATCTCTTTTGCGCAAGCGCTGAGAGATTCAAGTAGTACCATGCAATTTGTAGATTTTTGTGAGACGTTGGGTGGAAAAGATTGTGTTGGCACAGCTATGGTTGCTCTCATTAAAACAGCAAATGAGACCAATTTCACGGCTGCGCGATACATACTATCCAATGAATCTATCACCAGAGGACGAGTTGGCTATTAAAAATCAAGACATTTGTTGGGTTCGTAAGAATAAAATTAATGAGGGGGATGCTAACACCCGCGATCATGATCGTTTATACCAAGAAATTTCATCCAGGGGAAGTAAGTTTCGAGGGGTCGTGGATAAATCGTGTAATTTAAATGTTAGGCAACAATACTTTTTACCGGTTACATGCACAATTCCAACTATGATTTGAAATTCATATTACCAGCGTTGGCACAATTGCAGAAAGCTGAAGTTGTGGATGGAACATGGGTAGATGGATTGTTTTCATATAACATCATACCGAAATCATTTGAAAAGTTGATAGTCTTAGAACTTAAATGGCAAGCAACTGATAACGGTAATACGTACTGGTAATAAAATCCGTTCCTTGATTCCTTTAATTTCTTCCCCAAATCCCTAAGTAAACTCATTCAAGTCCAAAAAGCGACGATTTTAGTAGTTTTCCCCTCCTCAAACATCCCTTTCAAGATGAGAAACTGTATGATTTATTAACGTGTAAGGGCATACACCCGTACGAGTACTACAGTTCCGCCTCGAAGCTAAGTGAGGAAATATTACCATCCATCGCAGTTTTATGATCCACTTCACGATCGTCAATACACCACTGTCGATTATGAATTTGCCAAGAGGGTTTTGGCAAAAGGGAGGATTTAAAAATGGGTGGGACTATTTTAAAATGTACCTGGCAAATGATGTTTTGACGTTGTTGGATATTGTCTGTAAAAACACAGATAAAATTCTTGAAGAATTTGGGTTAGATTTGAGGTATTGTTTTTCCACTCCTCATTTGGTAATGGATTTGATTCTTAAAATCAGTGGAGCAGAAAGAGGTCTGATCGCCGACGTGAATCAGCACCTGTTTGTAGAGGGATCAATGCGGGTAGGGTATGTTTTTCACGGGGATCGTATCCTTAAAACCGACCCGACTGGACAACGCACCGGTGAAAAGTCAGATTCCGTTTTCTTAGATATGAATTCCAATTATCCGTCTACAATGTCTCACTTTTATTTGCCGAGTGGGAATTACCAATGGCTTGACAATCCTTCTTCTCCAAATTTCCCCAATATTCACACTGTTGAGGCAAATGGACCACAAGGATGGTTTTTCAAAATTGATGGTGGAACTTCATGACTCGGTAAAAGATGTTGTTTTCCTCTGCATTAATGGACCGGTGCACAGGGACTCGCTGAGCTCCATGAATTATAAGTAGGACAAAGGAAAGGTAGGCATTGGACGCCTTAAAAACAAAACCTAATTGCTGACCTTGACCCGAAGCGGAATACTATTATACATCATGTTCTTTTGTGGTGGATGCTTGGCAAAGGTTTCAATGTCACAAAGATTTATAGAGCCTTATATGAAGACGTTTGTTGGCACTTATGGCAATAAACTGTCTGAAGCAAAAACAAATGTCGAAAAGGAGATCATTAAACTCATTTTAAATTTGGCCTTTGGTAAAATTTGTGAGGGTGAGCGCAACAGGAGTCGTCGTGACGTTTTGACCGACCCAAAAGAATTCGCCCGAATCATTGCGGACCCAAACTTCACATCATTCACGATCATAGACTCCAATATGGTCCTCTTACATAGAAAAAAGAGAAATGTAATTTAAAAAAAAACATTGCCGTTGGCAGTGCCAATTTTAAAATTTCAAAAAACTCATGTTGGAGTTTTATTACAATGTATGTAGGCGCCAGTAGCCGAAGGAGGGACAAGTTCAATTTTTTTATGGGGATACAGTTTCATATTTGTTAAAAGTTAAAACTAATTATTTATTGGAAGATTCGGAAAATGGAGAGTACATTAGCTTTCGGATGGAGTACACAAACTGGGATGAGTCCCGCTATCAGGATCTGGTGAAATACCAGGCCCCAAATCAATTGTTAAAATTAAAATCAGAAACGGGAAGCGACTAGGTGTCGCATGGTGTATTTCCCGGTCCGAAGGTGTACTGCGTGGAAACGCACAATTTGACAGCCAAAAAAGTCTATCAGGGGGTGCCTGCATACTATGTAAAGTAAATTTTTAACATGAATGTTTACAGTAGCTGTAGAGAGCAAAATTTAGTTTCAAGAGCGAGTCCCACGGCCATTCGTTCTTTAAAGTACAAAAACTGTACAGTTCGAGTCGAAAAAATGCCATGTCCAACATATTGGACAAAGAATATGTACTTGAGGGTGGTGTGAGAGTACTACCACATGGCCATTATCTCACTTCAGATCGAATTGAATGTGTAAATTATAGGAAGCAACTCGGTCTGGAGAAAGTTCTATAGTTGTGGGAGGGGAAGGGGGCCGTATGTTGGGAGGAAGGGGTGTTTTTTCCATCAACGGTTTAACCTGCCTTTTTTATATCTAGTCATTTTTCCGTCAAAAGCTCAGCACTGCCCTTTTGTTTTATAATTTTATTGCGCAAAGCGGTAATTTTCAAGTGTTTATTTTCTCTTGACACTGCAAACGCATGTGCCGGCTCGGCCGCTGGCCGCCACGAGTACCGGCTCGGCCACTTTCCGCCAAGAGCGCCGGCTCGGCCGCTGGCCGCCACGGTTACCGGCCCGGCCGCTCACGTTAGATGGTCGCCCCGATCGTGTTATTTTTTAAAGTTGTAAATATAATTTCATTTTGTTGCACATATGTGAATTAAAGAAACCATGTATTCTATTCCCTCTTAAAAATTTATTCAAAAGATTTAGGTTAGGATAGGTTAGTTGCATTTTGACATTTGAAGAGAATGCATTAATTTAAAACACCCTTCAAATCCTTTTTTGTGGACCGTCCAGGTCTGGTAAAACAACACTTTTAGCGAAAATAATTAAAAACCGTGTTAAGATGTTTTTAAAGAATCCGAAAAATATCCCATATTGCTATAGTATATGGTAAGAATCCTATGATAAAATAAAGAAGATTGATCCAAACATCAAATTTATACAAGGACTTGATGTGTTTGCTAGTATTTCAGCAAACTCGTGGTTGATTATTGACGATTTAGCTGAATCTTTATAAGAATGGTCGCGGGAAATGTTACAATTGTTAACTGTCCTCTCATCACGAAAAAATTTCTGTAACTATTGTTCTCCATAATCTCTTTCATCAGAGTAAATGTATGAGAACAATTGCTTTGAATTGTACCTACTACACCATCTATAGAGATGTTCGCGATTCAAGTACTCTTATAACTCTAAACAAACAAATTTATCCTGGTGATTGTATGGTCCGCATACAATCAAGCAACTAATAAACGTTATGGTCACATATTATTAGACCTGAATCAAAACACACACGAAGAGTTGCGTGTAGTCACTGAAATTTTCGATAATGAAATTACTATATATCTACCTGTGAATAGTAAAAAGGTCATTAGTCGTAAACAGGACATTGATACAGCTACAGGAACAACGGCATTTTTTTTCCGTGCAAGCCAATTCAAAAGCACGACTTAGAAAAGTAATTCTCAGGCATGGTGGTGACAAGGAACTTATAATCTCTTGTCGGAACTTTGTTTAAATTTAACAGCGGGTAATGTTCAGCTGTCATATCGTGTTAAGCAACAGACAAGGCAACATCGATTACTTGTACGTGCTCTAACTTGCAAAAAGAAAAAAAATTGTAAAAGAAAACGTCTTGTTCAAGCGGGTGATAATTTATTTTCAGTGTTACTACCGATAATCGCCGGACTTGTAAACGCTACTCTCTAGAAATAGCTCAACCCTAAAAATTGACGCCAATTGAACTTGATCTTTCACCCAAAGAGCACTTTGCAGATAATCTTGATACATTTCTTGACAATAAAACAATTGCCAATGATGAAAAATAAATTTTGCTTCAAAATATCCTTCGTCGTGTCAACAAACATAAACCTTATCGTGAAAAAGCGCTTAAAGTCAATGTCATTGATCAACCTCCTGAAAACAGTGAAACACAGAAAAAGGAAGAGTTATTAAGAAGTGTTGTAGACTTGCTGCCTCAGTCCTACCGTGAACCAAGTAAAAGACTCTTGACGTATCTAACTGAAAATGAACAAATTGATGAAAAAAAATGAAGTTATATTCCAGGGCAAGCCTTACAATTTAATTGATTTATTATCGCATCTGATTGCGAATCGTAAAAGAGTCGAATCCTATGATAGTAATTTATATAATTTTTTAAAGTAATCAAATTTTCCTAAAAGTCTTACCGGCAATAAGCAAATTCTAAAGAAAGTAAGAGAACATAGTCCATTTAAGGTAGAAGACGATTTTCAATCTTTTTTGGAAAGCACACCTAATGGCGATTTGACACCGGTAACTAGACAAAAGCAAAGATGTATTGATTCACCTGGTAGTATACAAAAGGGTAGGGGACGGTTACGAACAAAATGAATCAAATTTTGAAAGGTGTTTATGAAAATATTAGAGAGCCAGGAAGTTTAAGTTCTCCATCTAAACTTTCCAAAGTCACTGGTGTTGACACAAAAAGTGTACAAGAGTATTTGCAAAAGGAATCCAGTTATACTCTTCATCTAAATCATACGACTAGAGGTCGTGACTATCGAAAAACTAAAGCTTTTTGTCCTCGGCACATATTACAAGCAAATCTTTTGAGTCTAGACGCTATTCAAAGACGTCATAATAAACCGTACAAGTGACTTCGCAATAAGTGTTTTTAGTCGGTATGCATATGCAGTTCCATTTCAGTCAAAGAGAGGCATTGAAGTTGCTAAAGCCCTTGAATCCATCTTTGAACAAGATTCATATAAAAAAATTCAAACAGACCGTGAAAGTGATTTTGTTAATCCCCATGTAAACAAAATTTTTTTGAAATATATTACAATACTCTGTCATAGTCCCATAAAGGCTTCATTGGCAGAACGTTTAATAAAAACTATTCGAATTTTAATTTCAAGATATTGTAAACTGGAAAATATCCGCCCGCCTTCTCTTCGGACACTGGTATATTTCTATATGCATCCTTTGTCGACAGATCAAGAGTTGGTAGTACCAATGTCCCCCTCCTACGTGTTCTAGAACGAAAAAACTCTAATGACCCTATTTATCACTAAAATACAAAGCACCTTCAATACGTTCCAGTCAACACTTCGTATTTGGAGCTCTGTCAGTTAACATTAAGAAGGGAATTGGGAAATCCTCTCGCAATATCAAAAGGTTTGGCCGAGATTGCATGTCATGTTCGACCCTTTTTAGTGAAATGGCTAATAGAAATCAGTTTTTATGTCCTGATATTGATTGCTATGTTGCTACTCTTGGACCACAGAAAATTTATTGCACCGGTTGCAGAAGAGTTTGCGTCCTCTACATTACGTGATTGGGGCTCTGGGAAAGATATTCAAGAAAGTTTTTCACATAATCTCAGGTCCAGCACACGATCTCTCGGCGATCGGTTGAAACAGTGGGGAAACGGTTTATAAGGGAGGAGAAAGACCCCATCATTCATCAGTCTCAAGTCAGCAGGGAAGCTTAAAGCATCAAAGAAACTAAAAAGATCCAAAAAGGATTTCTTTTCCTAAGATGATATATCTACCACATAAAGATTCTCACTCTACAGTCACCTCATCTCTAAATCTTTTCAATCGGGAAAATGTAGATGTCAGTGTAAAACCTGGATACTATGAACAATTTTACCCGCAATAACCGCACTCTGAAAATATTCATTTTCAAATTTATTCTAATGAAGACTACTTTATCGATTTGAATTCGACATTTATAGTTTTAAATGTCATTGTTAAAAAATCAAACAATGAAAAACCAAGTGCCACCGAAGGGTTATCTTACGAAAATTGTGTACTACATAATTTATTTCGGCAAATAAGCGTCTATATAAATGGAACTTAGTGAGCACGAGCAATAAACTTTCGAATTATGCAAGTTGTAAACAATTCCTGTTGATGACACCAATGTCCTATAAGCAGTTGAGAGGTATGAAAATTAGATATGAATATAAAACAAATACTGATACTACCAATATTCTTAGAGAGGCGACAACTAAAGATTTACATTTAGTCGGGAAACTAAATGATGAGATATTTAATATACCTCAATGGTGGCCTTCTAATGTAAAGATTGAAATAAATCTACAATTCGCGCCGTCCAATCATATTATTCGAAAAGTACTGGATGCTGCACCCGATGTAACAGTCTCTCTCACCTCGGCAATACTTCATGTATGAAAACAACAAGTTATGAAGTCTGTGGCTTTGGCAATTGAAAAATTAACAGCCACTGGAAGTAATATCAAATTGCTCGTGCCTCATACAATCACGAATCACCGCCATATTGCTACAGGTACGCGTACATATACCCAGTCATCATTTATCAATGGTGAAATTCCTTCAAAATTGGCATTGGCCTTTGTAAAAAGTGCGAGCGCTGTTTGATCATGGACAGATTCCCCGCATAAATTTGAATTATTTGGACTTTCATCACTTGTATGTAAAGTAAATGGAATCCCACTCTAGAATTTGTTCTTTGATAAATCCCACAGGACCCTCTATGAATTGACAATGCAATCCCTAGATCGAGATTCTCAGTTGTTTTAAAATGGTATAAGTGAAGAAATGTTTTCGAAAACGCATGGCATTTAACATGGATCACTACATGTCCAAATATAAATCTTATTGCATACCTTCAGATTACCTGGAACCTATTCAACATGTTGAAAATACCCAACTTATTGTTAACAGCAGCCCATCGAGTGTAAAAACTGGGCATTGGTTATTTTTAATCCGCTAAGCTTGCCGTATACATTCTACACCCCTCATATTAAAAATTTCTTGAGCAGAGCGGAAAATCTATTATTCAAAATTGGAAGCAGGTACAAGATTTATGAACAAAAAGCTGTAGTTTTCATGCCCTATTATATTTTATTTTTTGAAGTCGTGGTCATACTTACAAGGAATTTATCAAGATTTTGGGGACAATCCTCGATTAAACGACTTTTTAGTTGAAAATACTCTTTCTTACCTCTATAATATAAAATTCAGTGCCCTACAAGTGAAATGCTTTAAAAATGTACGTAAATTTTTTTATTAATAAAATTTTGTACAAAACACTGTGTCCTTTAGATTTCTTCTTCTACGTGTAGGTAATCAGCCAAAACGATAAGTGCAGGTAGCTCTTCGAGATTCAACTTGTATTCGTCTTGCCATGCAAAGTCGGGATCACATTTTCTACAATATAGGGTAACTTCATTTTTATTAAATCTCTTTGTAAACAAAACAATACTATTCTGATTCATTTGACAAAATTCATGTGTTTTAAGTTGCTTATTTGTAGAATTCCATCGCTCAAAATTCTCAAATAAAGAATTCATTTTTGTTCATACCAAACGTACACCTGTAATTTTTCTATAGATAAAGCCGGTGCCTTCAGAGCCGTGCCGCAGGCATTAAAGTTTTTTCTCATTCCAGTAACTGAAGCATGGACCAGGTTCTTCTTCCCAAAACAATTTAAAGCCTCGGCGATATCAGTCTCTTAAAAATAAACTGAGCTCACGTTTAGGGTTTTTCGCGATCAGGCCAGGATAAGTATTTTCCCATTGACCCTATTAATCATAGTGACAATTGGAGCATAAGAATCCTCTATTATGAGAGTCAAAAATCTCTTCAAGACAAGAGTTACAGTCTTTAATTTGCAATGCATATCCTCTATGCAATTTACATGAATTGCATAATTTACACGTTTCATTATACTCATCATCAAAACTACAATTATCGTAGAATAACCAGCTGCCCAAAGTATACAAGCATAATGGGTATGTGTAAAACATTTTTTTATGTTGCCTGGTCCACTTCCAAAAACAAACTGACTCTCAAACAACATATCCTAGTAGCGTTACAAAATGGCCGTCTATGTAGTAGTTAAGAACGAAACCGCAATATCATTCATCTCAATCAATAGACCTAAAAATTGAGTAAAAGCCTGGGGACCACAAGGACGATAGTCCAAAGAAGGGGATTCGGTTCCCAACGTTAAGCATTTCTCCAGAAGTTTTCTTTGAAGAGCGAATTCCAGAAAGTCATCATCCAAAACTAACCACTTTTCCAATTTTACTAGATTACGCATGATTTTCTGTTTCTCAAATCATCACTCTCACTGTCAAACACAGACTCTATAAATTGTTCTCTTCAATATATTTCGCCAGCGTATTTAATGCATCCTGTAGTCTCTGTATATGAACTATATTCACCTTAGCCGCGAAGCACAATTGTTCTTCCGACTTGAATTTGCTTAATGTTATAACATACCCATTATACATCGTGTCACATTCTTGGGTTAGTCGAAAACCCCTTGTAATTTCTACCGCCACCTTAGGCACTCTAGGTCCCGTTTCATCAACACTTTTAATATTCAATAATGTATAAGAATCCATGTTGACTGTCCCACTTCCAGAAAGAAACTGACCCTCGATCAATAGTTTCAACCACCTGGGAACGTGCCTAGACATGATTTTGCCTAAAAACAAGATGTGTCCTCGAAATCTTGGCTAGACAAGTCGAATCTTGCCTGAACATGCCTAATCTTGCCTGGACATGCCTAATCTTGCATGGGCGGGAATTTGCATAGAAACAGGTGCAAGGGGCTAGGAACTTTTGTATTATGCAGACCACATTCCAAGCAATTATGCATGGAAATTTTGCAAGGACTGGGAATTTTGTCAGCTAGAAACAGGTGCAAGGGGGTAGGAACTCCACTTGTTAATTTCCCTGTGTTAATTTCCCTATCTGACCTTTTGAATAGATTGACCCCCCACTACTCATACAAACACAAACACACAGAGAAGAGAGAGAGAGAGAGAGAGAGAGAGAGAGAGAGAGAGAGAGAGAGAGAGAGAGAGAGAGAGAGAGAGCGTTAAATCCCTTTGGATTGATCAACCGTAAATATACATCAACGCTATTTGTCATAATCGTTAACTTTCTTATACAAGCCAGATTAGACAGCATTCAAATAGACGAAGAAATTCATAAAAGGAGATTAATTAAAGTGCTAGTATTGTATTGCTTAAATTGCAACTTAATTAAATTGCCGACCGTATCGCTGTGCTTGAGCTTTGAAAAGATACAGTCAAGCCTTGAAGAGTAACATAATTTTCTGTTAGATTATTCTCAACATAAACACTAAAAAGCAAAGTACTTACTGACACCAGAGCCACACTCGACTACGAAAATTGGAAGCTAGGACTTTCAGCGAATAGTCAGGTTTAAAAATTGTTGTAGCATCATCGGAAAGATTGGATTAACAGCAAATACAGAGCACGAGCCAACTTCTCAACAGAAATGAAAGTAGCTTCATATATCACCGAGTTCCTTGGTGGGCCAGTGATAAAATGTTCACCTTTTATTTTTTAATGCCTACAAATTTAAATTTTCTAATACTATCCAGAGTTGGAAAAAATCTCAGAAACTTGGTTGTTGTTCACTGACAAGGTGACCTAGTGCCCAACTGGAGACTCAGTCTTCAGAGACTATTAGATGTAATACTAAATATAATATCTTATAATAATAATAATAATAATAATTTATTTATGACCCACATATGAACATTATAAATGACACTGCGGAGTAATGGAAAATATAAAAGAAAAAATAACAACATCATTACGAAATCAAACAACAACAAAAAAATACAAATTAACCATTATCACGATGAAAAAAAACAAACTAAGGGGTCAGTGACAGAACAAACATTACTATTATTCATAATCATATTAGAAGACACACTGGCCAGTCGCGCGCAAGCATCAATGACATCATAACGGGATACAATATTTCTATTTTTAAAACGGCTGGGTAAATACATCAGATATTTACAATATCTAAAGTAACCACTTCTAAGTCTCCGTAAATCTTTTTTCCTCAGTAAGTGGTGGAAACCAGATAGAAAATTTACACCTGGAGAGCAAAAACTATTATAAAGCCGGGCCAGGCCCTTACGATTATAACGCCCTCTATTTGGAGATATCTTACCATATGACACACGAATATTTTTTAATGCATTAGTAACCAACTCGGAGCAAGTTTCGTAAATGGACGGGCAAAACGATATACCAAGCCACTTGACTTTATCCAAACAAGGTAATGAAATCGAACCGAGGTTTAATGGAGATACAGAAAAGCTACTATTAAAACACATAAACTCACACTTTCCCATATTAACAGATAGGCCAATATCACTAAGTAGAGAAGACAGCTTACGGAAGTTCTGAGCCAGCCCTCGACGAGAAAAACTAACTAAAAGGACATCGTCGGTGTATAACTTAAACCAATATCACGAAAAAACACAGGAGTAGATAGATGTTTTAAACAAGTAGCAAGGACACCTTTAAATATATAAGGAGATTAAACTCCTCTCTGTCTAACGCCTTTCCTGAGAGCTATCGAATCAGAATTATTTGACAGCCACTTAATACGCACATCAGAATTATCATACCAATATCGCAATGTAGAAATAACTGAATAATTGACTCCAGAACAAGCAAGGGAATGCAAGGCCTGGGCGTGAACAACATTATCAAAAGCCCCGGAAATGTCTACTGTGCAGCAATACAATAAACGCTTCTGGGCAAAAGCTTCCTTTAACAACCGGCTGAGCACATGATGCACCTGGGGGCAACCAACCCCTCTTCTAAATCTTAGTTGAAAAGACGAAAAATCACACTTAGAAGTTATTTCAGGCAAAAGGACATACTCAAAATTCTTACTCATAAAGGAAGATACAGTAATATATCGAATAATATATATATATATATATATATATATATATATATATATATATATATATATATATATATATATATATATATATATATATATATATATATATATATATATATATATATATATATATATATATATATATATATATATATATATATATATATATATATATATATATATATATATATATATATATGTATGTATATTTGTATATTCATTTCTTTTTTTCTACTTTCATATACAGCCTGCTGTTATTTTTGGAGATATACTGTTTTTGACTTATGAAAAGGTCTTATTTATGCTTAATTATTAACTGATATGTAGAAAATAGAGAATGCATTCTTTACTGGTTCATTTGTGTGGCCTTATTCTTTTTTTCTATGAATACACTTTCCTTAGATTCATTAATTTGCATGTTTAGCGACATGGTGGTTTTTCTCGTTTACGTGCCGTCTTGAATACCAGATATTTTTCTTATGAAAAATGCTTTGGGATCTGTTTTAAAATAAACAGAGTTTGTACTTTTTTATAAGGTTTTTTTTACAATAAAGTAAAGAACGCTATAACAATTCAAATAACAATTCAAACTGAAAGCGATTAAATTTCAAACAAAAACAATTAAATGATTATAACCTCCAATTTAACATTAACAGATTCTGTCAGAAATAGTATTGGAGTGACCCCCATCTTAAAACGTCGAACTGACTATAATGCCATTCGATTCTTGGTAAAAGAGATATATCATGAAAATGAATTATTTATAATTCCATTAAAAATGTAAATACTAATCAACTTTCAATAAAAAAAAACTAATTTCCTAAAATAGCAACATTTGTGACAATCAGTTTAATTTTAACATTTTAGAAGGACGCTTATTTTCTTTAATATTTTAATTTTCCCCTCAACCCCCCCCCCCCGTCTCCAAAGACTAAAACTCTATTTGCTGACGAAATGAAGAACATCTCAAACTGACAAGCGTATAATGAGTTTGAGCTAAGAAAGAAGTCTTAGACAAATATAGTTTGAGCAATCAAATCGATTTTGAAACGGTACTTATTTTCGTCGCTATGCTTACTCTTAATTCCATTAGATTCAAAAGTATAGAAAACAGAGATCTAAAATAACGTTTTTATTTGAAGCAACTGTGCTTGATACGTTTTGATTTTGATCGTCTGTATTGCAGTATAAGCCTCAGATTTGCTACCAGGAAGTTCAAAATTGTCAAAAATACATTCTGGTGGACACATTTTTGATTTCCCACATTTACCTTCAGGTTAGTAATTAAGCAATTAAGATTTAGTAATTAAGATTAGTAATCAGATAAGTAATTAATCCAACGAAAATAATAAAAAACTTGGAGGATTTGGATGTTAACGGGTTGGACGGGAGCGGCAGCAATGACCTCACTTTGGGTATTACAATCACGTAAATTTACAATGACTTGGATACAGGGGCGGATCCAGGTTTTTTTAGGGGGGGCAAAATAAGTTGATCTGATAAACTTGCGTTAGGAGCAGGTTTATTTAACGCAAACTTGTAAATTACAATACTTTAGACTACGTTAGGGTGGGGGGGGGCGCGCGCCCCCTCACCCCTCCCCTGGATCCGCCACTGCTTGGATATCAACAATGATTCAGTATGTCCACTTCTCCATTAAAAAGTACTTATGAAGCCACTGTTTTATATGAGCTATTTGCAAAATTTGACACCATTACTTCTGGGGCTATGCCTATTATACAGCCCCCGAAGGCATATTTATCTTAGCTTTTGACAGTTTTGAAAATGTTACCCCATTGTCCCATTAATGAAATGTGTAGGGTCAAGAGAAGACACCCAACGTTTTTAGGCACACGAAACGTTAAAGGGGTATCAGACCTTCCACTTCTAAGTTTTGGCCCTTCCATTGGACACAAGAGATTTTAATTTGTGACCGACAAACCATTCCCTAAAGATCCTAAAACTGTGTGTCTACGGGATGAGGTTGAAAAAGTACTCCTGGCTACCATGAATTGATACAGTTCATCTTAGTTTAAAGTTTTTTTCTGCATTAGGGTCTATGTTGCCCAAGATGATACGGATGTATATTTTCAGCTGGCCAGTAATTTTTTATTTTCAAGTTTTTTGCACCGTGACCCAAGGACCTCAGATGTAAGTTTCGACACGACAAAAAAATGAAGCCCATTTTTGGCTATTCCTTACCCCTCCCCCCCAAAAAAGTTTTCTTTTTGATCTAAGGTCCACTTGAACCACGAGCTTACGGGTGGAAGTTTCAAGCCGTTAAAAAAAAAGTTTTTTTTTATCCCTTTAATGAGTCCCGTTTTGGAATGGGTCCATCCCCTGAACTAAAGTTTCCTGTGCACATTGGGCTCCCTATAATCCAGGGAAAGATGGCTACATGTTTCAAATCTCTCAGAAAAAATTGTAATTTGGTTCTTTTTGAGCCAAATTTTCAAACGCATTAACTTTTTTTTGTTCAATTTTTGAGTGTACTTGGGTCCAGAAGACTTACATGCGTAAGTTTTAAACCGAGAGAATTAAATAGTTTTTCTTATTTTCCTATTTAATTAATAGGAAAGGTGTTTTTCCTATTTTCGTGCTCCATTTCAGGAGTGCCTGAAAATTGGGAGATAGGGAAAATTGGGAGATAGGGAAATTGGGAGATTGGGAAATTTTCAGGCACTCCATTTCAGGAGTGCCTGAAAATTGGGAGATAGGGAAAATTGGGAGATAGGGAAATTGGGAGATAGGGAAAATTGGGAGATAGGGAAATTGGGAGATTGGGAAATTTTCAGGCACTCCATTTCAGGAGTGCCTGAAAATTTTTTTTTGCCACCATGTTGGTGACAAAAAAAAATTTCTGTACATTGTGACCCATCTTTCTGGACCAGGAACTTACAGATGTAAATTTCAAACCGTTAGGGAAAAAGCGGCTTGTTTTCAAGCCTCATTTCTCGGAGAACTACTTTTTTTCAATTTGTCTTTATATGGAGGTCTCTTTGGTCCTAAAGATATAAGGGCTTAAGGATAAAAATTTCAAGTGGACCGCAAAGAAAGTGTTTTAGTCCTTTTTCGGCCTATTTCCGTGTCTTGTATCCCTAAACTCAAACTTTTTAAGCATATTAGGGGGGGGGCTATGACCCAAAGACTTTTATGGCCATTGAGAAAAGCAGTGTTTCATTCCTTTTTGGGACTCATTATGAAGTGAATCAATTTTGTTTTCTTTTTTGTGTGCATTGGGGTTCAAAGGACTTACAGATACGAGTTTTAAGCCGATAAACATGTTTCTATGACCACCACGCTTTCCATGATATATTAGAAGTTTCATTGAATTTGGTGATACATTTTGAATTTAATTTATAAACAGAATGTATTAGTCAATACAATAGTGTTGACTTAGTGAAGAGTGGTTTTTGTCCCATTTATTTTTTTTTTCTTCGGTTGTATTGTATATTACTGGCAGTCTTAGAAAGCTGGGGAAGGGCTCATTCGATTGCAAATTCAGAATTCTAGTGCTTTTAAGTGAATAACTGATAGGATGATCATTATGCACCACTGCAATGCCCCATGTTTCCCCAAAGCATTACAGCGTATCATATCAGAATTCCAATTTATCTAACATTTTCGGAACAGCGGAAGAGCTAAAAGATATACATTTGGGGTTGCGTGATAAATATTGTGCCAGAAGTAACGACTGTGAATAATGGATATAGGTCTTACATTAAAACATAAAATCAAAAGAAATGATTCCGTATATGAAAGGACCTGTCCCCTCCTTGAAGCCCTGCTCTTTACGCTAAAGTTTGACTTTCTCACAACTCTACTTTTTAAAACAGTGAAAAAACTTAAGCGTAAAGAGCGAAGCGTTGAGAAGGGAAAAGCCCCTTTAATATACGGAATAATTTCTGTTCGTTTTAAGTTTTAATGTACATCTCTTACTTTCAGTAATTTTTTTTTATTATTTATTCAATTTTTGAACGTTTTTGAATTAATGTAGGTTTTGAAGATTGCTCACCGTTCACGAGTAATTAAAACGAAATTTGCATATGTTTTTACTTTTTTTTTAAACTAATAATAACCTTACAATAATCTAAGTTAGATTTCTATTCCAGTTATTTAAGAATGACTCCTGATTCATAAAGGCTGATAAATAAGGATAATAACCTCTTTTAAAAGTTAACAAAATAGCGTAAGAGCGAGCTATTGAGGAGAGGCAACTCCCCTCATATACGTAATATTTTCTGTTCGTTTTAAGTTTTAATGTTGCTCCTTACTTTCAGTTGAAACAATTTGTGTTTTTTTTTATTTAATTCAAACAGAAAACTTATGATCGTATCGAATCTTGAAAAAAATCAATATTTTTCTTTTTTCGCAGATTGGCTTGAAACTTCATGACGATTAACAAAATAAACAAATTTTTTTTAACTGAAATTAAGTAGCAACATCAAAACTTAACAAGAGCATATATTATTCCGTATATGAAAGGGGTTGCCCCAACCTCAATATCTCCTTTTTAAGCTAAAGTTTAAAAAGTTTTTTTTAAGCTAAGTACAATTCTGGCAATGTTCTTTTTGGCCAACCGTCTAGGGCTAAACGGACAGCAGGTCGTCCTCGTCTGGGGTGGGAAGACGTCATAAAGAAAGATTTAAAGGAAATGGGAACTTCATGGGCGGGCGTAAAAAGGGAGGGTTAGAATAGATTGGGATGGAGGAGGAGCGTGCGTAGCTGTTTTGGCCTGAGGCGGCTTGGTGCTGCGGTGAGTTGGTAGTAGTAGAAGTAACATTCAATATGCATATCATATGCAGTAAAGCACAAATGACACTCATGCCTTTTCAAGGCTTTGAGGTGCTATGCCTATAACCCCAGTTTTTATTTGAGGTAGCTCTTAGTTGTAAAATTCCAACAGCATTGTTATTTCCTTTTTTAGTTGATTTTGTTAAAAAATCATATTTTTCGGAAAATTTCAGAAGCATTGTAATTTTCTTTTTTTGCTGATTTTGTTAAAAAAAAAACCTATTGTTTGAAATATAATCATTTTCAGTATATCGCAAATGACATTCCAGCATTTACACGGTTTAAGGGGTGGAATCATATTTCTTACATCACACCAACAATTTTGAGACAAGTAGCTATGATTAACCATGTGAATTATTTTCTTCCTCCTTACATCCTAGTTACCCTTTATTATTCCTTTATTTTTTCTTACTTCTCATTATTGCGTTTCAGTTTGGGGAAATACAAACCGGTCCTTCACTAAAAAACTCAAATTTGCCCAAAACTGTGGCATTAAAGCAGTTTTTCGGCATCCCCGTCTATATCTAACCCATGATTTGTACTCAGATTTTGGCATAGCTCCATTAGATCAAATCATACAAAAACTAAACTTATCGCTTGCTTACTCTGTTTTCCACAATAATCTTTCTCCTCAACTACTAACCTATTATAATATTAGTAATTCGGAAGCTCACTGTCTCCGTTCATCCATTAGAGCCTTTATAATTCCTAAATGTGTTTCTAGTGCTGCCCAGCAATCTCCCATTTACAAATCTATTATCCAATGGAACAAAATACCCTCCAGTGTTGAGCTAGCCACAAGTTTCTGCACGCTGTACAACAATGTAACAAAACTTGATAATATAATTTAATCTTTCAACTTTTAACAAATTTGCTTTAATTACCCTGTTTTATTCTTCTAACATTTTTTTTTCAGTGTCACTTCAATTTTTTTCTTTCTTTTTTTTTAGTCTTTAAAAAGTTCTCTTCTAGGATCTTTATTGTTATTGATGTATGTGTTATATTTTTATCTGAATAATAAATTGAATTGAATTGAATTGAGCTTTGGTTACTATTGGGCCGGGTCGCTCCTTACTTACGGCTCGTTACCATAAACTGTTTGATTAAACCTTTGCTTGAAAAGATTGAAGAATGGGGCTGTTGTGACAATACCTCCGTTGAGTCTGCTTTAAGCTGATATGTAGTACTTGATAAAGTTCTTTGAAATCCGCTTTCCTAGAGGTTTCCTTGTGTCTAGTACAGACTAAAGTATGCCCTGGGAAGATATTCTGAAGTACCTAGGCTACCTCCACTCCTTCTCCCTCTAGAGGGTCCTAAAATGTACCTACATGACAGGTCTACACCTGTTGAAATTTTTACACAACAATTTACCTTACCATTTTACCTTAATTTTCCATTTTACCATTTTACCTTAATTACAACATTTTACCTTAATTTTCAATTATCAGTTACTTTTCCTCTTCTCTCCAGTAATACACTTCTCTCCATGCTATAGTTTAATCATTATGTAAGGAATTGAATTAAGCATGCATTTTTCTCTTAAGCTGCCAACCTCCAGCCCTGGCTTGGGGTAGGGGTCAGTAGTGGTACTCTGCTCAGTGGAGGTAATGGGCATATGAGGCCTGGTCTTTGATCTAGTTGTATCTGCCCCACTACAAGTTATTTCTATTGAAGGGAAAAAGTCATTGAAGGACAAATACTAAGTCTTTTAGGAAACTATTAATGTTTCAAGACTGGTAAAACAGATATACAGAAATCAAAATAATAAGCTATTAGAAAAAGATTGGGGTTCTGCAAAGTCTGTAAATTCCAAGCTCTAAATTTATAGATAGAATAGGATATGTATTTGTCAGGTCCAAGTTATTAAAGCAGTTGTGAGCAATACCTCTACATAAGTTTGGGACTTACAGTGCATGATGTTGACTAGGAAGATGTACATGTTTTGGCTTGCATGTTTTTTCAAAAGTGAATCAACTCAAAGGTTTTACATAAAAAATTGGTAATCCAGACGTTTTATTGCCATTTAAAATAGAAGAAACTGCTGAATAACATACCAAAGTTCAGATTGCAACACCCCCTCTCCTCCAGCAAAAGTAGTTTGTTTTTGGAAAATTGTGATTTTTAATTTAATATTTTTAAGGAGATACATGCTAATGCAGCTGTTAAGGAGCCGCCAATAAGGAGATACATGCTAATGCAGCTGTTTAAGGTGCCGCCAAGAAGGAGCCGCCAATCTTCCCGCCGGTTTGCTGCTGCAAGTATGTCCTCCCACTGAGGTTGGATTGATGTGTGCAGGTTACGGAGATCTGTCTGGTACGTTCGACGCAGGGTGTTTCTGGGTCTGCCCCTGTGGCGTGGACCCGATGGCTGCCAATAGAGCGCTGCATTTGGTAGTCGGAGATTGTTCATACGTAGTACATGGCCAAGGTATCTCCATCGGAGGACTCTTATGATATGTGTCACAAGAGGCTGGCCAGTCTTGTCACGGATGGATTGGTTTGTTATTCTCTGCTGCCAACGGATGTTGAGAATTCTTCTGAGACATGTGTTTTCGAAAGCAAGTATTCTTCGCTCTTGTTCCTGGTTCAGGTGCCAGGTTTCGGCAGCGTAAAGCAGCACTGGCATAACATTGCTATTGAAGAGTCGTAACTTTAGCCGTATAGAGAAGCTTTGGGACTGCCATACTTTGCTTAATCTATTGAAGGCTCCATTGGCTTGGCCGATTCTTGTGAGCAATTCTTTTGTGGTCGATCCGGTATTTTTTACTATGCTTCCCAAGTATTTGAAATGGACGACTTGCTATATGTGTTGGTCTCCGCAAGTGATGCTCAGGGGTGAATCTGTGGTGGTCATTCATTTTGTTTTCTCATTATTTATTTTTAGGCCGACATGGCCGCCTCTCTCCCTCACTTTGTCAAGGAGTTCTTGGAGTCTTTGCTTGCATGATTCTAGGACGGCGATGTCGTCAGCGAAGTCTACGTCACTGAGGCGTGTTTCTGGATTCAGCTGGATTCCGTCTGTGCTTGTACTTCGAAGTATGTAATCAATGACAATTACGAAAAGTAGCGGTGACAAGACGCAACCTTGCTTAACTCCTGACATAATGCGGAAGAAACGGGTTTGGCCATCTGGTGTCTTTATACAGCAACTTTTATTTTCACAATTCCTATTCGTTTTAAATTGGGCTTGGATATTTATTTTAATTTTGTTCCCTATAGGCTTTATCCACTGTATGTGATAATCTCTGTTAATTTTATGTTTGACTTATTACAAGACTTCACTTCTACTCACTTTAGATTGTGGTTTTGATCGTTAGTTTTCTTTGACAATAACCTTTTTTGGACATATTTCTTAGATAATGGATCAATATAAGGTCACAGCGTCTCTAGATGCCACAAAAGTCTAAGTCTATTCTGGAATTTTTCCAAAATCTTTTTTTTTCGTGAAAGAGGAAGTTGAGAAAATGTTCATTCATGCTTAAGGGGAAAAAAATTAATCTCCTAACAAGGTAAATAATTATGCTCAACTTTGCTCCTTCAAAAACTGAACAAGGGTAAATATTTGCTGGGATATACTCTCATTCCCTATGCTATTAGGGGAAGACAAATATTTCTTTAAAGTCCCAAAAGGAATTTTTTAATTACCCAGCCTCAGCAGACATAAGCAGTTTTAAATTAGCCTTTACTCTTTCTCAAATCCTTTAATGAAGGTGTTATAAGTTAATACGTCTATTTTATAATATTAGCCTCAGATTTATAATCAGTACGCCAAAAATCCTTATATGCAAAGTTTGGTGGAAACCAAATGCCGCTGTAAAAATAACCCTTTATTTTGTTTTGATTCGGAATTATATGCTACACAAAAGGGCTTTAAACATGGTTGAAGTTGAACAACCAATGATTTTTGGCTCTTAATAAGGGCACTAAAACTAATTTGCGATCGATTGAGTCCTTTTCCAAGTTCCTAAGACCATCCCTTCTATAGATAAAAAAAAATACTTATAAAACATGACCCAATAAAAAGAAATGCAATTATAGAAAAACGGTTTGTAAATGGATGGGCAGTGTGATCTAAGAAATTATTTATGAAAGTTAATCTTAACTTATTTTGATTTTAGATAGTCACTCTTTTTAAATGTTTAAATTCAATAATTTAGAAAAATTTCTTAAATCCTTTTCAAATGACTGTAAGTCAAAAGATGTGCAACACGCTTACGTTCTTGAATTCAAATGCAGACAGAGTCAGAAAACAAAGGCACATCTGAATAGGCGCATCTGAATAGGTCTCAAAAATCCTTGAGTGTCAGAAGAAATGACCCTATAACTCGTGACAGCACACCATATATGGGCATAGCCTCACTAGGGAGAACACGTGGTTAATGGGGTCAATGACCTAAATTTCCAAAGGTGTCGATGTTGTTATTGTTGTTGTAAGTGCACGCTCTCAGCGAATGTCAAGGTCGATGTTGTTGTTGTTGTTTTGAGCAAGCTCCCAGCGAATGTCAAGGGAGAACACGTGGTTAATCAAAGTGGGATACCTGTGCTGACAGACATTAATCAAATTGTTTCCGGGCAAGGTTAATTAATGTCTGACAGATGACGTCAAGTTAATTAATGTCTTTTATGTATTTCCAAAGAGAATGTTTCCGAGGCAAAGTTTGGATCACACATGACAGATGATGTCATGATTGATTGATTGACATGAAAGGGGAATTAATTTGTTGTTTCTAAAGAGAATTGATTTGACACGAAAGGGAATTAATTTGTTGTTTCTAAAGAGAACTGTCTCCAAGCGAATGTTTAGATCTTAGCGATGAAGAGATTGATTCAAGAAAGGGTTTCCAAATAATTTGAAATGTATCAGCCCAGAGATGCCAAACAAAAGGAACACGCTGAAATTACGTTTAGGGATTATTTGGGCGAAACCGTTTTAGTCATTTTATGGAATTATTTCGGCGAAACAGGTAGAGACATTTTAAAAGATGATTTAAAAGATGATTTTAGAAGAAGATTTGAGGGTGAAACTCTGTGGTCCTTATAATACACAAGTTCCATTTTAACAACGTCGTGAGGTCCCCTACCCCAACCCCAAAGGGTTCCAATCCCCCAACCCCAACCCCGAAAGAAGCCGCTCGGGCTCAAAGATCCCTCAAGCTCCCAAATGGCCCCCGGACCCCCAAAGGCCCTCCGCCGGTCCCCAAAGGTCCCCCAGACTCCCAAAGGGCCCCCGGCCCCCCAAAGGGCCCCCCAGCCCCCCCATGGCCCATCGAGCTACCAAAAGCCCCCCGGGCTCCCAAAGGGCCCCCCGGACCCCCAAAGGCCCGCACCCGGTCCCCAAAGGGCCACCGGGCTCCCAAAGAACCAATCGGCCCTCAAGTGCCCCCCAGCCCCCCAAAGGCCCTCCCCGGACCCCCAAAGGCCCACTGGGCTCCCAAAAGACCACCAGGCTCCCAAAGGGCCCCCGGACCCCCAAAGGCCCTCACCCGGTTCCCAAAGGACCACCCGGCCCTAAAGGGCCCCCCCAGACCCCCAAAGGACCCCCAGCACCCCAAAGGCCCCTGAGCCCCCATTTTTTAATACTTTTTATGGCTTTATTATATCTTTTCAGAACAAGTTATTTTCTTAATGTCCATCCTAAACCCATTTTACAAGTTGAAGTACCCATCCCTTTCACCCACAACTTTACTATACTGATTTTTGAATGCTCCAACACCAAGCAATACTTTTAAAAGCCATTTCAAAACAAGTTCTTTTCTTAATGTCCCTCCTAAACCCATTTTACAAATTGAAGTAACCATGCTTTACACCCACAACTTTACTTTACATCTTTTTGTATTCTCCAACATCAAGCAATACTATTAAAAGGGCATTTCACAACAAGTTTTTTTCATAATCTCCTTCCTAAGCCCATTTTACAAGTTAAAGTTCCCATCTTTTGTACACACAACTTTAATATACAGCTTTTTTAATTCACAACACCAAGCAATACTTTTCAAAAGGCATTTAAGAACACGTTCTTTTCTTACTATCCCTCCTAAACCCATTTTCCAAGTTGAAGTTCCCATCCTTTTCACCAACAACTTAGTTATAGGTAAGAGTTTGAAGTTTTACCTTAGAGACTTAGCTTAGAGTTTTAGTGTGGTTTAGTTTTAGTTAAAAGTTTAGAGGTTTTTTTTTAGCTTAGACTCTTAGATTAGAGTTTTTTTTAGATTTCTAGTTTAGTTTAGTTTTAGTTAATAGTTTAGAGTTTTTATATTAGAGTATTAGCTTAAAGTTTTAGTTTGGTTTAGTTTTAGTTAAAAGTTTAGAGTTTTTTTTTATCTTAGAGTCTTAGCTTAGAGTTTTGTTAGAGTTCTAGTTTAGTTTAGTTTTAGTTAAGAGTTTAGAGTTTTTAGCTTAGAGTCGTAGCTTAGAGTTTTATTCAGAGTTCTAGTTTAGTTTAGTTTAATTACAGTTCAGAATTTAGAGTTTTAGCTTAGAGTCATAACTTATAATTTTACTTAAAGTTGTAGCTTGGTTAAGTTTTAGTTAAGAGTTTTGAGTTTTATCTTAGAGTCTTATCTTAGAGTTTTTGTTATAGTTTAAGTTTAGTTTAATTTTAGTTAAAAATTTTATGTTTTACCTTTTAGTTTAAGTTAAAGTTCTATTTTAGTTTAGTAATAGTTAAGAGTTTAGAGTTTTTAGCTTAGAGTCCTAGCTTAAAGTTTTAGTTTAGTTTAGTTTTAGTTAAAAGTTTAGAGTTTTTTTTTAGCTTAGAGTCTTAGATTAGAGTTTTTGTTGGAGTTCTAGTTTAGTTTTAGTTAAGAGTTTAGAGTTTTTAGCTTAGAGTCTTAGCTTGTAGTTTTATTCATAGTTATAGTTTAGTTCAGTTTTGTTACAGTTAAGAATTTATATTTTTATCTTATAGTCATATATTATTATTTTACTTAAATTTTTTGTTTTGTTTATATTTATTTTTTTTTTTGTTGGTTTATCTTAGAGTATTAGCTCAGAGTTTTTTCTAGAGTTATAGTTTAGTTTAGTTTTAGTTAATAGTTTAGAGTTTTACCTTAGAGTCTTAGCTTAGAGTTATAGTTAGAGTTGAAGTTTAGTTTAGTTACAGTTAAGAATTTAGAGTTTTAGCTTAGAGTCATAGCTTAGAGTTTTACTTAAATTTTTAGTTTGGCTAAGTTTTAGTTAAGAGTTTAGAGTTTTAGCTTAGAGTCTTAGCTTAGAGTTTTTTTTTAGAGTTATAGTTTATTTTAATTTTATTTAATATTTTTATTTTTTACAATTTATTTTAAGTTATAGTTCTATTTTATTTTATTTTTATTTAATAGTTTGGTTTTTTACATTATAGTATTAGCTTAGAGTTCTAGTTTAGTTTATTTTTAATTAAGAGTTTAGAGTTTTATCTTAGAGTCTCAGTTTAGAGTTTTTTTTAGAGTTCTACTTTATTTTAGTTTTAATTAAGAGTTTAGTGTTTTTAGCTTAGAATCATAGTTTAGATTTTTTGTTTAAGTTAAATTATAGTTAGTTTTAGTTTGGAGTTTTAGATTAGAGCCTTAGCTTATGGATTTTGTCCTAGTTGAATTTTAGTTTATTTTTGTTTAATAGTTTATATGGTTTTTTTCGTTAGAATTCAAGTTTATCTTAGTTTAATTTCATTGTTTTATTTTTTAAATTTTAGTTTAATTTATATTTCTATTTTAGTTTAGTTTTAGTTAATAGTTTATAGTTTAAAATAGAGTCTTAGCTTAGAGTTTTAGTTAGAGTTCTAGTGTAGTTTAGTTTTAGTTACAGTTCAGAATTTAGAGTTTTAGCTTAGAGTCATAGCTTAGAGTTTTACTTAAAGTTACAGTTTGGTTAAGTTTTAGTTAAGAGTTTAGAGTTTTTAGCTTAGAGTTTTTATTGAAGTTCTAGTTTAGTTTAGTTTTAGTTAATATTTTAGAGTTTTAGCTTAGAGTCTTAGCTTAGACCTTTTGTTAGAGTTGAAGTTTAGTTTAATTTTAGTTAAGAATTTGATTTTTTACCTTTGAGTTTCAGTTAGAGTTCTAGTCTAGTATTTTAGCTTAGAGTCTTAGCTTAGAGTTTTAGTTAGAGTTATATTTTAGTTTAGTTTTAGTTAAGAGTTTAGAATTTTAGCTTAGAGTCTTAGCTTAGAGTTTTTGTTAGAGTTCTAGTTTATTTTATTTTTGAGTTCTAGTTTAGTTTACATATAGTTAATAGTTTGGAGTTTTACTTTATAGACTTAGCATAGAGTTTTAGTTTAGTTTAGTTTTAGTTAAGAGTTTAGAGTTTTTTATATTAGAGTCTTAGCTTAGAATTTTTCTTATAGTTCTAGTTTAGTTTAGTTTTAGTTAAGAGTTTGGTGTTTTACCTAAGAGTCTTAGTTTTGAGTTTTAGTTAGAGTTCTAGTTTAGTTTAGTTTTAGTTAAGAGTTTAGAGTTTTTATCTTATAGTCTTAGCTTAGAGTTTTTGTTGAAGTTTTAGTTTAGTTTAGTTTTATTAAATATTTAAGAGTTTGATATTATAGTCTTCGAATAAAGTTTTTGTTAGAGTTGAAGTTTAGTTTAGTAATAGTTAGAAGTTTAGAGCTTTAGCTTAGAGTCTTAGACTAGAGTTTTTGTTAGAGTTCTAGTTTAGTTTAGATATAGTTAAGAGTTTGGATTTTTACCTTAAAGACTTAGCTTAGAGTTTTAGTTTAGTTTAGTTTTAGTTAAGAGTTTGGAGTTTTTAGCTTAGAGTATTAGCTTAGAGTTTTTGTTAGAGTTATATTTTAGTTTATTTTTATTTAATAGTTTGGTGTTTTAATTTAGAGTAATATCTTATAAATTTAGTTAGAGTTCTATTTTAGTTTAGTTTTAGTTAAGAGTTTAGAATTTTAGATTAGAGTCTTAGCTTAGAGTTTTTGTTAGAGTTCTAGTTTAGTTTAGTTTTAGTTAAGAGTTTAGAGTTTTTAGCTTAGATTATTAGCATAGTTTTTGTAGAAGTTATAGTTTAGTTTAATAATAGTTAAGATTTTAGAGTTTTAGATTATAGTCTTAGCTTAAATTTTTTGTTGAAGTTGAATTTTATTTTAGTAATAGTTAAGAGTTTAGATTTTTAGCTTAGAGTCTTAGCGTAGAGTTTTTGTTAAAGCTGAAGTTTAGTTTATTAATAGTTGAGAGTTTAGATTTTTATCTTAGAGTGTTAGTTTAGAGTTACAATTTGGTTTATTTTTATTAAAGAGTTTAGAGTTTTTTAGAATACAGTATTAGCTTAGAGTTTATTTTAGATTTATAGATTAATTTAGTTTTAGTTAATATTTTAGTGTTTTTAGCTTAGATTATTATATTAAAGTTATAAGTTTAGTTAACAGTTTAGAGTTTTACCATAGAGTCTTATCTTAGAGTTTTAGTTAGAGTTCTAGCTCAGTTTAGTTTTAGTTTAGAGTTTATAGTTTTTAGGTTAGAGTCTTAGTTTAGAGTTTTTTGTTGCAGTTCTAGTTTAGTTTAGAGTTTTAGCTTAGACTTGGAGTTTTAATTAGAGTTCTAGTTTAGTTTAGTTTTAGTTAAGAATTTAGAGTTTTAGCTTAGAGTCTTAGCTTAGAGTTTTTGTTAGAGTTCTAGTCTAGTTTATTTTTTGTTAAGAGTTTAGAGTTTTAGCTTAGAGTCTTGGCTTAGATGTTTTTCTAGAGTCATAGTTAATTTTAGTTATAATTAATAGTTTTGAATGTTACCTTAGAGACTTATATTAGAATTTTAGTTCCGTTTAGTTTTAATTAAGAGTATAGAATTTTATCTTAGAGTCTCAGACTAGAGTTTATTTTAGAGTTCTATTTTAGTTTAGTTTTAGTTAAGAGTTTAGTGTTTTTAGCTTAGAGTCTTAGTTTAGAGTTTTTGTTGAAGTTCTAGTTTAGTTTAGTTTTAGTTTAGAGTTTTAGCTTAGACTTAAAGTTTTAATTAGAGTTCTAGTTTAGTTTAGTTTTAGTTAAGAGTCTAGAGTTTTTAGCCTAGAGTCTTACCTTAGTTTTATTTAGAGTTCTAGTTTAATTTATTTTTAGTTAATATTTTAGATTTTTAACATATATTCTTATATTATAGTTTTAGTTAGAGTTAAAGTTTAGTTTAGTTAAAGTTAAGAATTTAGATTTTTACTTTAGAGTCTTAGCTTAGAGTTTTACTTAAAGTTATAGCTTGGTTAAGATTTAGTTAAGAGTTTCGAGTTTTAGATGAGACTTAGCTTACAGTTTTTGTTAGAGTTCTAGTTTAGCTTAGTTTTACTTAAGAGTTTAGAGTTTTACCTTAGAGTCTTAGCTTAGAGTTTTTGCTACAGTTCTATTTCTCCACGTTTATGTTAGGTTAGATTAGGTTGGCTTATCATGAGCGCTCATGAAATTCCAACCAAATCTAACCTAACTTAAACGTGGAGAAACCAAAACTCTAACCTAACCAAACCTAATCTAACATATGGGTTTGGTATTTCTATGCAATATTGTGTAATTTTTTAGTTATGCTAGTTTGGACTAAACTTCAACTCTAACTAAATCTCTAAGCTAAGATTTTAGGTTAAACCTCTAAGATATAACTATTATTTAAAACTAAAATAAAAAATAACTCTAACTAAAACTCTAAGCTAAGACTCTAAGTTAAAACTATAAACTCTTAACTATAACTAAACTAAACGAAACTTCAACCCTAACTAAAACTCTAATCTAAGACATAAAGTTAAAACAAAAAACTCTTAACTAAAACTAAACTAAACTAAAACTCTAAAAAAAACTCTAATTTAATAATCTAATCTAAAAATTTAAAATATTAACTAAGACTAAAATAAGCTCGAGCTAAAACAAAAAATCCAAGATAAGAATCTAATATAAAAAATCTAAAATCTTATCTAATAAAGAGCTAAACTATAACTAAAACCACATATCTATGACATTACTCTAATATAAAATTATAAAATCTGAACTAAAACTAAACTAAACTAGAACTCTAACTAAAACTCTAAGCTAAAACTCTAAGGTAAAACATCAAACTCTTAACTAAAAGTAAACTAAACTAGAACTCTAACAAAAACTCTAAGCTTGGACTCTAAGCTAAAAAACTCTTAACTCTTAACTAAAACTAAACTAAACTAAAACTTCAACAAAAACTATAAACTAATATTATATGATAAAACTCTAAACTCTTAATTAAACTAAACTAGAACTCTAACAAAAACTCTAAGCTACTACTCTAAGATAAAACTCTAAGATCTTAAATATAAATAATCTAAACTTGAACTCTAACTAGAACTATAATCTAAGAATATAATATAAAACTCTAAACTATTAACTAAAACTAAACTAAACTGTAGATTCAAAATAAGCTCTAAGCAAAAGACTCTAAGATAAAAAAACTAAACTATTAACTAAAACTAAAATAAAATATAAATATAAATTAAAATAAAATTTAAAACAAAAAACAATTAAATAAAAGTAAACTAAACTGGAACTCTAACAAAAACTCTAAGCTAAGGCTAAAAGCTAAAATTCTAAACTATTAACTCAAACTAATCTAAACTAGAACTCTAACTAAAACTCTATGCTAAGACTCTAAGGTAAAACACTAAACTCTTAACTAAAGGTAAACTAAACTAGAACTCTAAATGAAACTAAAAGGTGAAAAATAAAATTATCAAAGAAAATTAAACCAAAATGGAACTGTAACAAGCTATATAAGCTAAGACTCAAATATAAAACACGAAACTCTTAATTGAAACTATTCTAAACAACAATTATAAAAAAAACTCTAAAATACAACCAAGCTAAAACTAAAGTCTCATCTACAAATATTATCCAATCTCTAGATTTAAGTAAAACTCTAAGCTAAGACTCTAAGCTAAAAATCTAAATTCTTAACTGTAACTAAACTTTAACTCTAACTAAAACTCTAAGCTAAAACTCTATGGTAAAACTCTAAACTCTTAACTAAAACTAAATTAAAATGGAACTCTAAATAAAACTAAGCTAATACTCTAAGCTAAAAACTCTAAACTCTTAACTAAAACTAAACTAAACTAGAACTCTAATTAAAACTCTAAGTCTAAGCTAAAACTCTAAACTAAAACTAAACTAAATTAGAACTTCAACAAAAACTGTAAACTAAGACTTTAAGCTAAAAACACTAAACTCTTAACTAAAACTAAACTAAACTAAAACTCTAACAAAAGCTCTAAGCTGAGACTCGAAGCTAAAATTCTATACTCTTAAGTAAAATAAACTTAACTAAAACTCTAAGCTAAGTCTCTAAGGTAAAACTCCAAACTCTTAACTATAACTAAACTTAACTAGGACTCTGAAAAAAAATCTAAGCCAAGACTCTAAGATAAAACTCTAAACTCTTAAAAAAAACTAGACTAAACTAAAACTCTAACAAAAACTCTAAGCTAAGACTCTAATATAAAACTATAAAATCTTAAATAAAACTAAACTAAACTAGAAATCCACATAAAAATCCGAGTATAAACTAAAACTTTAAACTAATCAATAACTGCAACAAAAAACCCTAAACTAAAACTCTGAGCTAAAAACTCTAAACTCTTAACTAAAACTAAACTAAACTTGAACTCTAAAAAAACCCTAAGATAAGACTCTATGGTAAAACTCTAAACTATTAACTAAAACTAAACTAAACTAGAAATATAAGATAATAATCTAAGATAAAAACTCTAAACTAATAAATAAACATAAACTAATCTATAACTCTTAAATAAACTCTTATCTCTTACTATATTCTAAAAATCTATCAAATATTAACTAAAACTAAACTAAATAGTAACTCTAAGATAAGACTCTAATCTAAAACACTATACTCCCAAAGTTTACTAAAATAAACTACAACTTTAAAAAAAACTCTAAGCTAACACTCTAAACTAAAACTCTAAGCTCTTAACTATTACTAAACTAAACTTAAACTTTAACAAAAACTTTAAGATAAGGCTCTAAGCTAAAACTCTAAAATCGTAACTATTACTAAACTAAACTAGAACTTCGACAAATACTATGTTAAGACTCTAAGCTAAAAAATATAAACTATTAAATAAAAATATAATAAAATAGAAATATAAAAAAAAATACAATATAATAATATAGTAAAAAATTATAAAAAAAAAAAATAAAATATCATAAAATAGAACTCTAAATAAATGTATAAGCTATTACTAAAATTTAAAACACCGAACTCTAAGCTAAGACTGAAATAAAGTAAAAGTCTAACATAAACTCTAAGCTAAGACTCTAAGAAAAAAACTCAAAACTCTAAACTAAAATTAAACTAAACTAAAAATCTAAGATAAGTCTCTAATGTAAAACTCCAAACTCTTAACTATATCTAAACTAAACTAAAACTCTAACAAAAACTCTAAGCTAAGACTCTAATATAAAACTATAAAATACTAACTACTACTAAACTAAACTTCAACTCTAACACAACTTATATGCTAAGACTCTAATCTAAACCTCTAAACTATTAACTAAAACTAAACTAAATTAGAACTTCAACAAAAATTCCAATCTCATACTCTAAGCTAAAAACTCTAAACTCTTAATTAAAACTAATATAAACTAGAACTCTAAAAAAAACTCTAAGCTAAGCCTCTAAGCTAAAAACTCTAAACTCTTAACTAAAACTAAACTAGAACTCTAACTAAAACTCTAAACTAAGACTCTAAGGTAAAACACCAAACTCTTAACTAAAACTAAACTAAACTAGAACTCTAACAAAAACTCTAAGCTGAAAAAAACTAAACTCTTAACTAAAACTAAACTAAACTAAAACTCTATGCTAAGTCTCTAAGGTAAAACTCCAAACTCTTAACTATATGTAAACTAAACTAGAACCCAAAACTAAAATAAACTAGAACTCTAACAAAAACTCTAAGCTAATACTCTAATATAATACTCTAGACTCTTAACTAAAACTAAACTAAACTAGAACTATAGCTAAAACTCTAAGATAATACTCAATTCTAAAAAAATATAAACTCTAAACTAATAAAAAACTAGACTATAGCTATAACTTAAAATAAAATTTAAAAACACAAATACTTAAATAAAATTAAATTAAACGTCAACTCTAACAAAAACTCTAAACTAATACCATGATACAAAACTCTAAAAGAAAACTAAAAAAAACTAAAACAAAAACTCTAAGCTCAAAAATCTAAACTCTTAAATAGAAATAAACAAAAATATAACTTTAAGTAAAACTCTAAGCTAGAACTATAAATTTTTAACTTTAACAAAAACTAAACTAAACTAGAACTATAACTAAATCTCTAAGATAAGACTCTATGTTAAAATATTAAATATTAGCTAAAACTAAAATAAAATAGAACTCTAACTGAAACTCAAAGGTAAAAAATCAAACTCTTAACTAAAATTAAACTAAACTAGAACTCTAACAAAAAAACCCTCTAAACTCTTAAACAAAACTAAACTAAACTTCAACTCTGACAAAAACTATAAGCTAAGAATATAATATAAAACTCTAAAATTAAAATAAACTATAATTTAAATTCAACATAAAATCTAAGATATGATTCTAATCTAAAAACACTGAACTCTCAACTAAGACTAAAATAAAGTAGAATTCTAGCAAAAACTCTAAGCTGACACTCTAAGATAAAACTCTAAATTCTTAAGTAAAAATAAACTAAACTAGAACTCTGAGCTAAGACTCTAAGGTAAAACACCAAACTCATAGCTAAAACTAAACTAAACTAGAACTCTAACTGAAACTCAAAGGTAAAACATCAAACTCTTAACTAAAATTAAACTAAACTAGAACTCTAACAAAAAACTCTAAGCTAAGACTCTAAGCTAAAACACGAAACTCTTAACTAAAACTAAGCCAAACTAAAACTTAAAGTAAAACTCTAAGCTATGACTCTAAGATAAAACTCTAAATTCTTAACTATAAATAAACTAAACTTCAACTCTAACTAAAACTCTAAGCTAAGACTCTAAGTTAAAACTCTTAACTAAAACTAAACTAAACTAGAACTCTAACAACAACTCTGAGTTAAGACTCTAAGCTAAAACTCGAGACTCTTAACTAAAACTTAACCAAACTACAACTTTAAGTAAAATTATAAGCTATGACTCTAAGCTAAAACTCTAAATTCTGAACTGTAACTAATCTAGACTAAACTAGAATTCTGAATAAAACTCCAATATAATAATATAATATAAAATATCTATAATATTGAATAAAACTAAACTAAACTAGAACTCTAAAAAAAAATATAAGCTAAGAATTTAATATAAAAAAAAATTCTAAACTTTTAACTAAAACTAAACAAAACTAAAACTCTAAGCTAAGACTCTAAGCTAAAAACTCTAAACTCTTAACTATTAGTAAAATAATAAATCACCCTATCTGAAACTCAAAGGTCAGATAACATATTCATAAATAAAATTAAACAAAGCTTCTACTTCTAAAATGACTTTAGGCGGTGACACCATGATAAGACTTGTAACCAAAAAATAAATCTAATCCAAAATACAACTTTAGGTAAAATTATAATCTATGACTCTAAGCTAAAACTCTACATTACGAACTGTAATTAAACTAAACTAAACTAGAATTCTGAATGAAACACTAAGCTACGAATACAGGCTAAAAACCATGAAATCATAAATAAAACTAAACTAAACTATAACTCTAGCAAAAACTCAGAGCTATTACTCTCATATAAAAAAAAACTAATAGATACTAACTAGAAATAAACCACACAAAGACTCTAAGCTAAGACAAGAACTCTAAACTTTTAACTAAAACTAAACCAAACTAAAACTTTAAGCTAAGACTCTAAGCTAAAAACTCTAAACTCTTAACTAAAACTAAACTAAACTAGAACTCTAACAAAAACTCCAAGCTAAGAGTCTGAGCTAAAAAAACACTCTAAACTTTTAACTAAAACTAAACCAAACTAAAATTCTAAGCTAAGGTAAAACTTCAAAATCATGCCTCTGACTAAGCTGTGGGTGAAAATGATGGGTACTTCAACTTGTAAAATGGGTTTAGGATGGACATTATGAAAAGAACGTGTTCTGAAATGGCTTTTGAAAAGTATTGCTTGGTGTTGGGCATTCAAAAAGCTGTAAAGTAAAGTTGTGGGTAAAAAAGATGGGAACTTCAACTTGTAAAATGGGTTTAGGATGGACATTAAGAAAAGAACATGTTCTGAAATGCCTTTTGAAAAGTATTTCTTGGTATTTGAGCATTCAAAAAGATGTAAAGTAAAGTTTTGGGTGTAAAGGATGGTTGCTTCAATTTGTAAAATGGGTTTAGGAGGGATATTTGGAAAATAACTTGTTTTGAAATGGCTTTTAAAAGTATTGCTTGGTGTTGGAGCATTCAAAAATCAGTATAGTGAAGTTGTGGGTGAAAGGGATGGGTACTTCAACTTGTAAAATGGGTTTAGCATGGACATTAAGAAAATAACTTGTTCTGAAAAGATATAATAAAGCCATAAAAAGTATTAAAAATGGGGCGCCCCGGGGCCTTGGGGGTGGTGGGGGTCCTTTGGGGGGCTGGGGGGGGCCCTTTCGGGCCGGGTGGTCCTTTGGGGACCGGGTGAGGGCCTTTGGGGGTCCGGGGGGCCCTTTGGGAGCCCGGTGGTCTTTTGGGAGCTCAGTGGGCCTTTGGGGGCCCGGGGAGGGCCTTTGGGGGTCTGGGGGGCACTTGAGGGCCGATTGGTTCTTTGGGAGCCCGGTGGACCTTTGGGGACCGGCTGAGGGCCTTTGGGGGTCCAGAGGGCCTTTTGGGAGCCCGGGGGTCTTTTGGGAGCCCGATGGGCCTTTGGGGGCCCGGGGACCCTTTGGGAGCCTGGGGGACCTTTGGGAGCCTGGGGGACCTTTGGGGACCGGTGGAGGGCCTTTGGGGGTCCGGGGGCCCTTTGGGAGCTTGGGGGACCTTTGATCACCGGGGGCTTCCTTCGGGGTTGGGCTGATCACCCTTTGGGGGTCCGGGGGCCCTTTGGGAGCCTGGGGGACCTTTGGGAGCCTGGGGGACCTTTGGGGGTCCGGGGGCCCTTTGGGAGCTTGGGGGACCTTTGATCACCGGGGACTGGGGGGCCTTTGGGGTCCGGTGGAGGGCCTTTGGGGGTCCGGGGGCCCTTTGGGAGCTTGGGGGACCTTTGAGCACCGGGGGCTTCCTTCGGGGTTGGGCTAGGGGGATTGGAACCCTTTGGGGTTGGGGTAGAGGACCTCACAACACTGTTCAAATGAAACTTGTGTATTATAACGACCACAGAGTTTCACCCTCAAATCCTCTTCTAAAATCATCTTTTAAATCATCTTTTAAAATGTCTCTAACTGTTTCGCCGAAATAATTCAATAAAATGTCTAAAACGGTTTCGCCCAAATAATCCCTAAACGTAATTTCAGCGTGTTCCTTTTGTTTGGCATCCCTGCGCTGATACATTTCAAATTATTTGGAAACCCTTTCATGAATCAATCTCTTCATCGCTAAGATCTAAACATTCGCTTGGAGACAGTTCTCTTTAGAAACAACAAATTAAGTCCCTTTCGTGTCAAATCAATTCTCCTTAGAAACAAAAAATTAATTCCCCTTTCATGTCAATCAATCAATCATGACATCATCTGTCATGTGTGATCTAAACTTTGCCTCGGAAACATTCTCTTTGGAAATACATCAAAGACATTAATTAACTTGACGTCATCTGTCAGACATTAATTAACCTTGCCCGGAAACAATTTGATTAATGTCTGTCAGCACAGGTATCCCACTTTGATTAACCACGTGTTCTCCCTTGACATTCGCTGGGAGCTTGCTCAAAACAACAACAACAACATCGACCTTGACATTCGCTGAGAGCGTGCACTTACAACAACAATAACAACATCGACACCTTTGGAAATTTAGGTCATTGACCCCATTAACCACGTGTTCTCCCTAGTGAGGCTATGCCCATATATGGTGTGCTGTCACGAGTTATAGGGTCACTTCTACTAGTGTCATAAATTCCAAAGGGCACAGAACGTCCATCGCCCATGGGACTACGTGTAATATGCTACCAACAAGGAAACAACCTCTAAATTATAATTTTATTAAAATAGCCATCTTGAAACTTTTGATCTTATGTTGTCTGTGGCTACATAGACACTTCAGAGCAGTTAGTGCACTGACAGAGCCGGTTGCATTCAGGACAGTTTTGTCCCTTGACAAGGGCACTAGAACTTGTAATCTACGATCGAATGATCGAATGAGCCACATGCGAAGTTTCTCCGGTTATTTGTTCTATTATAGCGAAGTCGAGAAAATGATACATCGTTCTTTTCTAATTCAGCGCTACTACGCTGAAAATGAGAAAGATATTACACTGAACTCGCAATACCCACTAGTACGATGTATATTTTTCCCATCTAAGCAGCGTATTAATTAAGTAAGCCTTCAGTTTTTTCTAAGGAGGGAGAAGCAAGCTGAATTTCCTTTTTTAACACAGCAGCAATTTATAATTTCCCATGTTGAATAAGATCAACTTCGTCTTCATGGCCTGAATCAGCTCAACCTTAAAGATTTGGAAAAAAAAACTTTGGTCTTAATTTAACTTGTTTTCTTGGAATGGATGTTTCTAGTATCCATCGGAACATTTTTAGTGCTTGGTTGATGGACATTCCCGTATTTTTTTTTTCAATTCTGTCAGTTTTTCTTAATTTATTTTCTTTGGGGCTCCTGAGGTATTGATTAAATGACTTGAAACGTCTAGCCCCTCCCCTTTTTCATACTCTTTACTGTAAAAAGCCATGGAACCTTTGTGAAAATTAATTTCTTGCGTTATATCTGTTTGCACTCTTCAATGAACCAACCCTTCCTAGAAATATATATCCCTTTCTAGAAAAATATGTTAAATACACCCGTGCTATTCATACCAGTGAAAGTAATCGACAAAGGTCAAGAAAACAAACAACATTACTTACCCATGTAAAAAAGAGTCCCACATATTGTGTTGGTTCGGTCACCTAGCTTCAGCCATTTTGAAAGTCCAAAGTCCACTATTTTTGCAGAACCATCTTGTTTTAAAACGATATTTTCAAGTTTGAGATCGCGATATATGACTCCAGCATTGTGTAAAAAATCTAAAAGGGCAGAATACATATTTTTCGAAATATATTTTGAACACATTCATGCAGAGTACAACAGAGATTACTTTTCTGTAATTCTGTAAAAAAAAAAGTGTACGTTAGTTTTATTTATTTAGATCTGTGATGTGTAGTCGTAAACATATAACATAGTCGCATAAGGAACATTAATTCCCAGAGAAATAAATAGCCCCATTTTCCTAAAGTTGGTCGGTTCTCTTGTGTGAAATTTTAAACCATACGGTTGTAAAGAACAAAAAGTTACATTCCATCTAATTAGTTCTGCTTCGTAGAATTTTGAAGCAGTAAAAAGAACAAAATATTTCGAGCCGTAAGCTTTGGTTTGTTTTTTTTCAAAAACAATTACATTTTAGTGTATTTTTACAAGAAAATATAAAACTGAAGAAATCATCAAAAACAGTTGGAGTAAATTCAAATAAACCGCAATGACATTCGACCAATTCATCAACATTGTGAGCCTCGGCCCTACTGGCAAATGTCATATCGCTAATGAAACACGGACTAGATCTCGCTATCGCTACTTTCGAGGGACCATCAAAAATTTGGAAGTGTCGCTATTCCCTTCAATAGTCTAATTGTTCTGAGTAGGAATGAAACTTGAACCCTTAAGATGGAAAATAAGTGCAACTATCTCATATTCTAGGTTTGGTGCCTCTGATGCATCCCAAAGATAAAAAAAAAACCAACCGTGTGACAAACAGTGGACATTGTCTGTCATGAGTCAACCCCAAAATATCAGTCATCCCCATTGCAATTCCAGTGGGCTTTCACAGTAGGCAAAGCTCACTTTAATTACCCTTACTACATGCCTATCTACCTTAGTTCTGCCTTAGGATGGATGATAGACTATCGATCAGCAAATGAAACGACATCATTTTGTATAAAATTCTGAAAAGGGGTTATACCAGCTTTGCCTCTCACTGAGACTATCTGTCTAGGGTTTACTTCAATTAGCCATGGCTCTCAAGTCTTTCATCACTTCCACCAAGTTAATTTTAATTCAATAATCATCGGAAGAAACTGCAGCAAGTATACATGGCTTGGGTTTGTCAAAGGAATTACCTTGATCGTTTCTCTAAAATAGCACCTGCAGGAACGGTATCATTTTTTCTAGAGGATTTTTTTTCTTTTTTTGAAGAATTTAGATCGCCGTCCCACCAGCCGATGTCGTACAGAACAGCCGATGTCGAGCCCTGGTTCACTATCTGTCAAAAGGAGTTGCCCAAATACGTTCCATGAGGATAGACATTAAGCGAGTATTTGCAGTAATAATCAACAGCTGAATGAATCAGATTACTGAATGAATACAAACTGTGTTTGCACAAACAGGCCATCCAAAATAAAATCCATCTTCAACGCCATCGTTGGAAACAACCACACAGGACACGAAGAAGAAATGGGCAAATTTGAACATGGAAAAATGAACAGAAGAGGAGAACGCCTTATCGAATTCTGCAGAGACAGCGATTTAGTCATTGCAAACATACTGTTCAAGCACAGACCTTGCCGTAAGACATCCTGGACCACACCGGATGAAAAAACTAAAAACTTAATAGACTACATCCTCGTGTCTAGACGTTGGAAAACGTCCATCCTAAACTCGGTCACGCTAGCTGGTGGCAACTTTGACAGCGACCACTCGCTTGTCATGTCTAGGTTCAAAACCAGACTTAAAAAAGCACCAAAGTTGTCTAAGAATATCCGCAAATTTCGAGTAGATCTCCTAAAAGACGAGAACACACTCATGTCCTACATCACCACTCTATTCGAAAAAATTTCAGAGCTCATGTCGAGCTCTCCACCTATCCTGTCTAAGGAAGATATAGACAACCTGGTGACTAGCAGCACAAATATCATATATGATATTTGTCACTCATTCCACACTGGGTACCCAAAAAAACAATCAGAAACATTGGGTAACTGACGAAATTATCTCCCTCTTCGACGAAAAGCGCCAACTCACGAACAAGCAAGATAAAGAAAGTAGAGACCAATACAAGCAATTCAAACGGGTTGTAGAGAAATCCATCAGACGTGCTCATCGCGCTTTTATTAAAGAAAAGTGCGATCAATGTGAATCGGCCTTCAAGAAAGGAGACCCCCACTTCATGAATACAAGAGTGCGGGAATTGGCCAATAAGAAGGACATCAAAGCGTGTTCCCTTCTCGTAGAACATGGAAACCAAATACAATCCACAGACGGAATCCGCTTTCGATGGAAATACCATTTTAAAAATAAACTGAATTTGGCCATCCACCCAGACCAAACAATTCTCGACAGCTTCCCCGTAATCTCTTCAGACCCAAGTCCTCCCCCTCTTCGCTCTTAAATAGAAGCAGCTATCAGAGATTTGAGAACAAACAAAGCTGCCGGCTCCGATGGAATCCAGCCTGAACTACTGAAAGTAAACTGCGAACCACTCCTTGAACTTTAACAAAAAAATTGCAACAGCTACTTGGGAAAAAGGTCACTAACTCTCACCCTGGTGCGAGGCCACGATAGTCCCCCTGCATAAGAAAGGCTCTAAAGCCGTCTGCGACAACTACCGCCCAATAAGTCTTACCAGCCACGTCATAATAATCCTCACAACAGTCATGCTCGGGCGTATACGAGCCATTCCCTCAATGGTCATTCCGGAATACCAAGCCGGGTTCCGACCTAATAGATCAACAATTGATCAGATATTCACTGTCCGGCAGATCATGAAAAAGTATAGCACACTTGGCCGCAGCATCTACCACCTTTTCATAGACTTTAAACACGCTTTCAATCTCATATGGAGAGAAGGTCTATGGCACATCCTTCTTCACTTTGGCATCCCACCCGACCTGATCTCACTGATCAAAGACATGTATAAGAAGTTCAGAAGCCGCGTCATGACTGAAGAAGGACTTACCGAGAGCTTCAAAACCTCTACCAGAGTGCTTCAAGGTTGCCTAATATCACCAGTGCTGTTCAATCTCTTCCTATCTGCAGCCTTTTCACGCACAGACAACCCACCCGGCGCCCTTGTCGGAGGAGTGGTGATAGACAAACCAGCATATGCCGATGACATAGAACTAATAGCCGAGTCCCATCAAGATCTACAATCCCAGGCTAACAGCGTTCACTAGTCTACCAACCTCTTTGGGATGGCCATCAACACCTCAAAAATGAAAGCCATGCGCTGCTCACGCAAGCTCGATTCACAGGTAAATCTCAACCTTCAGCTTGGTGGAGATACCATTGAGTGGCTGGAAGACTTCACCTACATTGGGAGCTTACTTACTTCTGATAACAACCAACTCAAAGACATCAAGAGACACCTGACACTTGCGAACTTCAGTTTTAAAGCTCTGATGCCCATCTGGAGGAATAAGAACTTAACAACAATTCTGAAAACGAGACTCTTCTACTCCCTCATTATTTCGATCGTCATCTATGCCTGTGAATCCTGGACACTTAAAACAGACGATGAATGTCGCCTAGCTGCCTTTGAAACCAAATCTCTATGACGCATCGCTGGTATCACCTACAACGACAGAATCTCCAACTCCAAGCTTTTAAATAATCTGAAAGTCAAATTCACAATACTGGAAAAAATAAAACTACAACAACTCAAATGGCTTGGACATTTCCAACGCATGGCTAGCACTCGTCTCCCGAAGATAGCCTTCGATGGACGAGTACACTGTTCTCGCCCCAGAGGTCGTCCTGCGAAGAGACGGAAATATAACTTCTCACCCTACAATCTGCTATCTCATAGTCTACCTATTCGTACTCCTTATCATGCCCTAGATAGGCTATAAATATATATCCTTATCAAACATGGAGGGAGCTACATTAACCGGAAATACCCCCGCACTTAACCCCCCTCAAGTTCACTTTCCACGAGGCTCGTACAGAGACTGTCACAGAATTCCGAAGGCGGCGACCATACGTTCTCAATGTAGGCCCATGTCGTACTTTATAGTGCCGTTATGTGAACCTAGAAAATATTAAGAGCTTATTAGCTCATTGAAACCCTTTTGATTTCATCCTGTTCAAGAATTTATATTAGTCTGAAAGTTTTTTCAGTGGGCAATGTGACCCTTCGGCTGTATTGAGACCACAGTACAAACTAAAGGTTTCAATGACCAAAAGTAATTCTATGCACGGACCCCCAAAGTGACTCTTCAGACCCATTGAGCCACCACCACGAGCTATAAACTCAATGATCAGAAATTAGCACATAAATGTGGGTAAGTTGTCTCTCTCTTTTCGTTTCAGGTATCATAATTCTCTAAAGAGTCTTAAAAACGTATTGAGGGGGAGTTGGTGCCCATTGCTACTGCATACTCGCCAAAGAAATCAGCCAGCATATTGAATGAGCTCTTTTGAAGTTTTAAGACGATGCTTTCTATAAAAACCTTATATGCCCTCAGGGTATAACTTACAACCGGCTATCTAAAAATTTTGATTACATTTGTTTGGGGAAAGGGTGGGCATGAGAGGGGGTTTAGTTGCCCTCCAATCACTTTCGACTATTAAAAAGGGCACTAGCCATTTAAATTTCCTATTGAATGAGCACTTTTTGAATTTTCTACGACAAAGCTTTCTATAAAAAACCTTATATTCCCCACAGGGTTGTAAGGGAATAACTTACAACCCTTACCCAGAGGGATCTGGGGGAAGTGTCCTCCTCAAAAACATAATTTCTATCTGGAAATCAACTACGTTGAACAAATTGGCTATCTCAAAATTATGATTGGATGCGTTAAGGGATATGGTGGGCGTGGATTGGGTGTTAGTTGCCTTCCAATTACTTTCTACTATTACAAAGGGCACTAGCCATTCCAGTTTTCAATCGAATGAGCCCATTCCAAAGTTTCTACGACAACTCCTTTGATACTAAGTGCCCTGGTTTAAGGAAAAAAAATAATACATTGTGCCAACATCGTTCTTTACTTAGGCAGCGCGATTGCGCTGTCTATCATTAACTAAGGAGTAATAGCTTATGTTAAATACTTAAAATGGAAGTAGTCAGAATTAGGTGGCTTCTCCCACGAGTCGAAGATTATGATTAACGATAAGTCTCTAGTCTGATTGGAAAAACCTTTCTAAATTGCGATTCACTTGTAATATCATAGTGTTCAAATTTAGTAGCTGGTACGAATGCTCCCACTATGCAATTAACGCAAGACCGGGTGTTCACTGGAAAAGAAGCCTTTACATGATGGAAGGTTTAACCCGGCATACCTGTTTATGTCTTTTTTACCAACCAGCTAGAATATTCTTGAAAGCAGTTTAATGGGGAGACGCGAATTTCATGATAAAAAAGAGATAAATGTATTGGCGATTAAAAGTAATTTGTGAGTGAGGGGGGTTGGGGTTTTAGCTGTTAATCCGACATAGAGATTTATAGTAGCTCAATTTTGAGTATGGCGCACCTTTTTTGGGTGGGGTAAGGGGGGTATATAGATAAAGGTTTACCTGTTGGTATCTTTAAGACATATCCATTGTAGAAAATTGAGTTGTATCACATTCCAGATCTAATACAGGAATGATGGGGGATTTCGTTCAATACCCATTTTTATACCCCCCCCCCCCAGGGGCAAAGGGAATTAATAGCAGAATAACATAAAAAAATAGCAGATCACGTGACGCTTCTTTTTCCTAGAAAAAGCGGGATACTTTATGTTTACTAACAAGCCTTTGTTCCTAGGAAAATCAATTATGTCTAGACTCTGTGACGGTTGTCCTCATAGAAAATGGCAGATAATTTCATTATTTGCTGATGCGAAATGACCTTGTGTGGTGAAACCCAAAAATATTGGGTTATGTAAGAACCATGTAATTACTTGACGGGCCCTGAAGGTTCTTTCCTAGCCCTCGTAGGTTTTTAAGTAACAAAAACCTGCATCTTTTAGAAACCATTCCCTATACGTAATTAACAACTATATCTCTTGGAAAACAGTTCCTATGACGTAACAAGCATATGCGTCTTGAAGAAGTTTCAAAAAAGTGTCGGGACTGTGATCCAAAGGGATAGCGCTGCGGGCGGACCTTAAAAGCCTACACTACTAATAAATGAAACTCAAAACGAACAGAAATTATAATAAATGACCGATTCAAACTCAAAGAGAGCAAAAACTAACCTGAGTAGGGCTGACAACCATCATGCCTACTCAAGATAAGAACACGATTTGCGCTTTAATGAAAAAAAAAATGACCGTGGATTGTCAGTTTAATATACCTAGTATATATACTGATATGTATTCCTTGAAGTTTTAATAATTTTTCATTTATTGAAGTAAAAAAATGAAAACATTTTAAATGTATTTGTTTTCAGTAGAGTGCAAATTATGTTCTGCTATTGAGAAGGCAGAAAAAGTAACAGTAGCAGCCCCGAAAGTTTCAAATTAATACCCCAGTAGTTCTGAGTGTATTGCTAAAGGTTTCTTATTAGCAACTATACACATAGTTTCTTCTGATTTATTTTTAAAGCAACATTTAGTTATAAAGCATAATGGCCAATTTCATAACAATGGTGGTTAATTTACACAATATCCCTAGTGACAGTAACTGGACCGTTCTACTATGCTGAACACAATGGCTGTCTAAAATTTTTTATTTTGGATGTGTTTGGAAAATGAATGGGCTTGGGAGAAGGGCTGCTTTCCCTTTGATCTCTTTTTACTCTTAAACAGGGCACTTGAACTTTTAATTTTGAATCGAATTAGCTACTTTAAAAGTTTCAATGATATTTCTAGCTATTATAGAGCGGCGCTGCTTATAATGTTGCTTATATGCCGTTTTGAAAACCCGCATTTATATAGTTTTATCGTTTAATTGAAACTCCCCCTAAACATTCCCAAAATTAACATGAGTAGGGCTGACAACCATCATGCCTACTCAAGATAAGAACATAATTTGCGCTTTAATGAAAAAAAATGACCGTGGATTGTCAGTTTAATATACCTAGTAAATATACTGATATGTATTCCTTAAAGTTTTAATAATTTTTCATTTATTGAAGTTAAAAAATGAAAACATTTTAAATGTATTTGTTTTCAGTAGAGTTCAAATTATGTTCTGGTATTGAGAAGGCAGAAAAAGTAACAGTAGCAGCCCGAAAGTTTCAAATTAATACCCCAGTAGTTCTGAGTGTATTGCTAAAGGTTTCTTATTAGCAACTATACACATATTTTCTTTTGATTCATTTTTAAAGCAACATTTAGTTATAAAGCATAATGGCCAATTTCATAACAATGGGGGGTTAATTTACACAATATCCCTAGTGACAGCAACTGGACCGTTCTACAATGCTGAACAGAATGGCTGTCTAAAAATTTACATTGGATGTGTTTGGAAAAGGAATGGGCTTGAAAGAAGGGCTGCTTGCCCTTAGATCTCTTTTTGCTCTTAAACAGGGCACTAGAACTTTTAATTTTGAATCGAATTAGCTCCTTTAAAATTTTTAATGATATTTCTAGCTATTATAGAGCGGCGCTGCTTATAATGTTGCTTATATGCCGTTCTAAAAACCCGCATTTATATCGTTTTATCGTTTAATTGAAACTCCCCCTAAATATTCCCTAAAAGTTTCACCTAAATACCCTTAGCGTTATTAGTAACAGTAACTGTAGTGGTAGTATTAGCAGTATATGTATTGCCTTTTGGTGATTTGAACACACAGTTCATATAATAATCTAGTATGATCATTCCCTATCTCATCCATTATAAAAACCCGGACCGGGGTGCGAGTGCTCCAGAGAACGTAGAAACATAAGCGGCGTCAGATCTTTTCACGGGTAGACAAGTCAGACGCGAAACAATCGGAAACAAGTGGAAATCCGCTATTACGAATAATGCACTTTACGCGAAACAATCGGAAACAAGTGGAAACCCGCTATTAATAACTGCACGAAGAAGTGGGAGGAGCTTTTTGTTCGCACCGAGAACGAAGACCAGAAATGATCTGCGATAAGCTTACTGGATAATTATATGATCTGTGTTTGAACATCTTCAAAGACATAACTACTAAGCCTTTGATCTATCCAGATCAAAATGGCTATCTCAAAATATTGATTGGATGCATTTGGGGAAATGATGGGACTGGAGGGGGACTGATTGCCCTCCAATCAATATTGACTATTATAGAGGGCAAAAGAACTTGAAATTTTCAATCGAATGAGCCCTTTCGAAGTTTCTGCGACAATTCCTTCTATACGGAGTGTTCTGGTCTAAAAAAATAATAATAATCATAATGATAATCACAATAGATTGTGCCCACATCGCTCTTTATTTAGGCAGCTTAATTGCGCTTCCTATGATCTTTGGACTATTTTTTTTAACAAATTACTATCTCAAAATTTATACCAGATAGGTTTTGGGAAAATCTAACGTGGGGGGGGGTAGCTGACCTCGAATTACTTTTACTCTTAAAAAGGGCACTAGAACCTCTGATTACCAATCCAATTAGCCTCCTTCGATTTTTATACGACCACTCTTTCCATAAAAAACCTTATATGCCCCCAGGGTACAACTTACAACCCTTGCCTTGAGGGCTGTAAGGTGAGTGTACATAATTACCGGCCATTCAACTACTCTGTAAAAATGGCTATCTAAAAATTTTGATTGGATTTGCTTGGGGAAATGATGGACGTGGGGGGCTGGTTGCCCTCTAACCATTTTTAACTGTTAAAAAGTGCACTAGCCCTTTCAATTTCCTATCGAATGAGCCCCTTTCAAAGTTTTTACGATAAATCCTGCTATACGAAATGCCCTGATCTGAAAAAAACAAAAAAAATAAAAATAAAGAAATAAATATACATTGGGTGTTTGTCGGTTTTTGGAAACACATTCAAGAATTACGCTTAGGTTACATCTCAGAAAACCGGTTTCATAGCTACAAAAACAAGTGATGGATGATGCAATGCATTGCACTTAGACAGAATGCACTGGACTTTTGTTATTTTTCATTAGGATTAACCTAACTTCACTTTTTGGG
>NC_142805.1:4550846-4587713 GCF_049724085.1 Artemia sp. Qi Xiang Cuo
TACTACTACTGCTACTACTACTACCACTACTGCTACTACCACTGTTACTACTATTACTACTACTACTAATACTATTACTGCTACCGCTACTACTACTACTACTACCACAACTACTACTACTATTACTTCCGCAACATAAACTACTACTACTACTAGTACTACTGTAATTACTACTAAAACAACAACAGCTACTACCACTTCTACTGCGACTACTACTTAGGATAAGGATATTAAGGTAAAAATTTCGGCGAGTGTTGAGGGGGAGATTGAATTAAATCAAAACAATTTATATGCATAAAGGTTGTAAAAAGAGCATTTCAGCAATATCTTAGGAACGAATTAGAGCTTGAACTTCAGACTTTCAGGGGATAATGAGGTTTTAAAAACACCGTATAAGCAATATCTAAGGAACAGCTTAGATTAGAGTATTAAGTTTAGATTTTCGTGGCATGTTGAGGGGAATGTTGGAACAACCATAAGGAACTATCTATTGAAAGACCTTAAGGCAAACTGGCCAGCAATGACAAAGAAACGCCAAGTTCCTTTGTCAAGGAACTATCTGAATACTACTAGAACTGTTGCTACAACTGCTATTGCTACAACTACCAAAGGCAGATCCAGAGCAAGATAGATAAGTTTATTTAAAAAAAGAGTAAAACATGAAAAACGGAATGAGGGTACCAGCAAAATCTTGGGGGGTCCCAGGGTCCCTATATGAAAGGGGTTGTCCCCTCCTCAACGCCCTGCTCTTTACGCTAAAGTTTGACTTTCTCACAACTCAATTTTTTTTTAACAATCAAATTTTGTTTTAATTGCAAATTTTTTTAATTAAATTTAACGAAATTCAGACCGTCAAATGCAGATTATCATAAAACATTATTAAAGAAGCTCAAAACCCCTGCCTACGATAAAATAAAATTTTGCATTTCTAATTAACTTCAAAAAAAATTACACCATCACATTCAGCTTATCAGATAACCCTATTAAAGACGTTTAACGCTCCTATCCGCAAACAGGTGGAAATTTGCATTTTTTGCTCGAAAAAAGATCACGATGCGTGCCCTCCAAAAAATGGAGGGCAACTAGGCCCCCTCCCACTCTCATTTTTTTCTCAAAGTCACCCAATAAAAATTTTGAGATAGCTATTTTGTTAAGAATAGTTGAAAATCTAATAGACATGTATTTTACGATGACTTAAACCCCCACAGTTCCCAGGGGAAGGGCTGCAAGATATGAACTTTGCCCATTGCTTACATATTGTATTGGTTATTGGGAAGTATACAGACATTTTCAGGAAGTATTTTTTTTCTGGTGGAGGGGGGGGGGAGCTGGAGGAGGGGGCGACTCGGGAGAATTTGTCTGTGGAGGATTTTTCCTTGGGGTTAGGGACATCTCTGTGAAGGGTGCGCCGGATTTCCAAGCATTATTAAAAAAACGATCAAAAATTAAATTAAAAAAAAAAAAGTTTTTTCAACTGAAAGTAATAAGCAATATTAGAAATTTAAACGAACAGAGCTTATAATGCATATGAAGGTGTTATTCCTCAAGTAAAGACCTCGCTCTTTACGCAACTGTTTTTGTTAGTACTTTCAAAAAAGCTATCTGTTCTAATTAAAAGGCCTTTGTGATGCAGGGGTTTGTGATTTAAATTTTTATTTTACTTTTAACGTAAAGAGCGTGGTATTGAATAAGGGAAGAACCCCCTCATATACGTAATAACATATACGTAATTAAAAAAAAAAAAAAAAAAAAAAAAAAAAAAAAAAAAAAAAACAAGCGAGACGGCTCAATAGTAATCGAAACTTGTAAAAACGAAATTTTGATGTCAATAATTGTACCAAAAGAATGGGCTTATAATGCTGATCATAAACATATAAATTTTATTAAGTTTAGTATTACTCATCAAATGCTACGAGACTGAGAAAATTTACCTGATTTTTTAAAGAGGGAGGAAACATCCCCTACAAGTGAAAGAATTTTAATGAAAATCCCGCCGTCAGATTCAGCGTATCAGAAAACCCTATTACATAGGTTTCAAGCTCATATCTGTAAAAATCTGCAACTATACCTGCAACAGAAGCCAGAAGAAAAATATACGAATATAAAAGTTCGTTACGTAAGTTAATTTGTAAATTACATCAGAACCAAATTTAGAGACAGCCATTTAGCAAAAGAAGAGTAAAATTTTTATGCAAATTTTGTTTACTTATTCAATTATGATGAGCCAAAATAAAAGTTGCATTAACTAAAAAATGATCAGAAATTAAACTTAAAAAAAACAGGTTTTTTTTAATGACGGTAAGGAGCGACATTAAAACTTAAAACTAACAGAAATAATTTCGTATATGAAAGGGGATGTCCCCTCCACAACGCCTCGCGCGGTAAGCTAAATGGATACGCGTTGTCGAAAATTTAATTTTTAAAACAAAAAAAAAATTTAGAGTTAAGAGCGAGGCGTTGAGGAGGGGACAGCCCCTTTCATATACGGAATAATTTCTGTTCGTTTTAAGTTTTAATGTCGCTCCTTACTTTCAGTTTAAAAAACTTGTTTTTTTTTATTTAATAATATAATATAAGTAGACAGTCAATGAATACGTTACAAGAAAAATCATGATCTGTACCGGACAATCTGCAGCCAAGTCCCAATAAACTGGAGCACAAAACCCCCCACAGATAGCACTCATTAACTCCCTTTGGCAAAAATCCAACGTGACCGGCAACTTTTTTTGCAGGCAGTAGTACTCTCACTTCCACTAAATAGTAAATGGGTACAATCACTTCTGCAAAAGTGACGGGCGGCTTTATGGAGGGCGATAGTAATCTCACCTCCACTAAAGAATTTTTGTTCAGAGAAGCAGCATGTACCATGCTTCTTTCAGCCAGCACGTTGGCTCTACTTAAGTTTTGTTAGGTAGATGGCGCTAACAATGTATGTGTCGAAAAAAGAGGTAGGAAGGGCGTAAAGTTGCTTTCCTTTCCGCATTTCCTTCTTTCAATTCCTTTCTATTCCGTAGTTTTTATGTAACAAAAACAATGACAAGATTAAATAAGGAAAAACGCACCTGTCCTTAAATATCTCCTCAGACTCCAAAATATTTTCCACCTAGGCAGTTCTTTTGCGGATAGGTGGCTCTGCAAGGCTGAGCCCAAAAAAAACAACTTTGAAAAGAGCGTATAAGATCAATGCATAGCTGTAGCAGAAACTAAATATCAGAAGAGGCTTTACAAAGGCCTTTAGGAATAGATACCTATTCGGAAATCGTTATTTGTTGAGAATGGTGAAAATGAATAAAAAATTTATGCCCATCTTCGAAAAATACCTTATGAACATAGGTCATTTTCGTGTTTTTTTTATTTGTTCTATGTTTTTTAACTTTAAGAATCAAAAATAAAAACAATAAAATGACTAAAGGTGACGTTTATGTTATATTCGCTCAAATATAATCATTTCTTGAAAAGAAAACCGTCAATAGGCTGCTTTTATTTTCACGGTTACTTATTCTCGGGTTCTGGGAAAATAAAAAAAAAATAGCAGAGAAAAACTAGAAAAAAGGTAATTTCGGAACGCGATGGAGATTTAGATTCTTGATACATTGTAGAGCTTTCTTTTTTGATAAAAGTCGTGCAAAAATAATTTCGGTATCAATTTTTTCCTGGTTCGACCATTTTTTTTCCGTATCTTTCTCCTACTATTGCAAGTAGACTATGATGCACTTATTTTCGTTGTCTTTTCTTTTTTCTTTATCTTTAATTGGCAGCCTTTCTTTAAAATCAGGAAAGAAAGACAACAGCATTGGCTTCTTTGCAAAAAATATTAATTCTTTTAAACAAAAGGGACAAGCAGAACAGAAGAAAAAAGGAAACGTTGCCTAATTCAATTTACTTTCTGTCGAAAAAAACAGAGCTACTTTTTGTAATCAACGCTTTATTCTTTCATTCGATTCCCCAAACGATGCTCATTTCAAATATAATAGCCACTACTCTCATAAAACCTTGCCCACCCCACCCCCTAATAGTTCCACATATAGCCCTAAGCGGCACATAGAACTACGAGAAAACATCAAAAAAATGACTTTCTTAATTTTAGAATGCAGCGTGTTTCTGTCAGGGCCGTATCCAGGATTTTTGTTCAGAGTGGGGGGTATTTTTTTGGCGGCGGTTTTACGAAAGTAGCACTTTAAAAATCGCATCAAAATTTGTTTATATGCATTTTTGTTGCGTTTTTACAAGTCGGGCATACATTTTCGGGGGGGGGGGGAGGGGGTGAGGAGTTCAAAGTCCCCCCGTGAATACGGCCTTGGTTTCTGGTGATGAGATTTTCATGTTCTCTTCCGTTTTTTTTTTATTTATTTTTGTCAATATTTTAAGATCATTTTTAATTTCCGCGATGAGACGTAGCTGTTGGCGAGTTAAGAATACAAATACACGTTAATAAAGAAATACGACAAACTAAGCAATAAATAACAAAGGATAAATATACCATTTAGGGCTATATCTGGCACCATTAGGCTTTGTCAGTGTAGCAACTATTATATTTAGAAAGAGTAGTAATTTAGGAATCGAATGGTACTATTATTTTGTTATTGTTTTGTTTTCTTCTGAGAAGCCATAATTCTCTAGTGGTACCGATCCAGTCTTTTGATTTTTTTTTTTTTTTTTTTTTTTTTTTTTTTTTTTTTTTTTTTTTGAATATTAAAGCAGACAGATGAGAAGGGATTAATAAAGAAACGAGGACAGCCTATACAAGATCAGATGGTTTTAAAAGAGGACTTGTGGACTGAGACTTAGTGTAGTGTGGTATGTCTCACATATATTTTCCGACACATCGTCATGTAAAAGAGATGAACATAAAAAGTTGAGAGAGGGCTCATTCAATCACACCTCCTAGATCTAGTGCCAATCTAGATCTAGGCAAAACAGATGAGAGGGTATGCATTCGTCCTTTCTGCCACCCGCCATCCCCGGTACTCAGGGATGGATTAAACTTTCAGATAAGTCATTTTAATAGAAACGGTTGAAAATGGTACTGAATATGTTTCCAGGGACAGCATAATACGTAACACCCCAATCTCAATGATACCAAATAACGCAAGCAGTCTATTCTACAACATAAATGCCTCATAGCAATATTTCAAAATAGAGGTGGTCATGTTAAGGCGTCTTGTAATTTGACTCATATAATGATTTTGACCCTTAATGGTTGGATATTCACCCTTGAAATTATGTCAAAATGTTGTCTAAAATAAAACCTTGTACTAAACTCCGAACAATAACGGGATCTTAAATGTGAGACATCTTTAGCCATCTTTCGTTAATACAAAAAAAAACAGTAGATACCATTTGCTTATCTAGAGATAATATCTTGGCTCATATGCACAACACTTGAGTTTAATGTCCGATCTTTTTTATTTGAAAATGTATTGAAAATCTCTTAAAAACGCGTCTTGAACTATCTACCAGTTAGTTCATCACGACAACTGAGTTGAACTGTTATTTCTATGTTATTTTTGTTTTCTCCGAAAAATATATTACAAAAAAAGCCTTGATAATATTTAACATTTAATGGTTACGTTTTACTCACAAACACAGACCGTTCCCTATCTTCGCTTTATATGCTTATGAAGCAAATACATAAATGCAAAAAAAATGAAGTGGCATCAAAGAAACGACAGTATTCAAAAAACTTTGTTGATTGTATACAGCATAGGAATTCAGAGTAACGCCTTTAGCTTTCAAAGGGAAGGATAATTCTCTTTCAATAAGGTTTTTTAAAGGCATTCTAATAAATTCTAGAATTCAGCATAATATGAAAGAATAATTCAAAATAGCATTAGTTCTATTAAGAATTCAATGCATAGATCCTATCAACTTTGCTGTGACTCTGAAGGTAGCCAGAAACCTTTTAAATCAAACAGTTTGTGATGAGCAACTGTAAGTAAAGAGCGACTCGGCTAAATAGTAACTAAATCTCTAAGAAACGGAATTTTGATAACAATAGATACATCGAAAGAATTGGCTTTTTATGCTGATTCCAAATATAAAAATTCGCCAAGTTCAATGTTCGATGGAAATGATGAGAAAGCCATTCAATTTAGCAAAGTTAACAGGGCCAATAACTATGTGTTTGGGGAAGACCTAACTCTCCATAGTCCCTGGGTAAATGGCTATTGTCCATTGTTCACATACAGTATTTGTTAGCGGGTAATATACGGATTTTTTCGTGGGGGAGGGGGGGGGGTCTGCGGTTTGGGATTTTACACGAACAGAATTTTCTGTGCGCAAGGAAGTTTCCAGGGGTAATTTTCAATTGGAAATTTTAAACGGGGGAAGGAAATTTCCTGGTATCACTTTAAAAAATCAGAAATTAAATTTAAAAACAAGCCATTTCAGCTGATAGTAAAGAGCAACATTCATACTTGCATATGATATTCTGTATATGAGAGAAGTTATCCCTTTCTCGATGTCTCATTCTTTTTGCTGAAGTTTGAGTTTTAGTAAATTTCTTTAGGAAAGACTGCTCAAGCCCGAGCGCCGTTGGATTTTAATGAGAAGTATTTTAATTGGCTTTAAGATTTTCGCGTAAACAGCGAAGGAATGAAGATGGGGCGGCTTGCTTCTGTAAGAAATAGTCTCTGTTCGTTTTGAGTTTTAATGTTACTCTTACTTTCAGTTAAAAAAAAACTTATTTTTTATTTAATCGAAAAAAGGAGCAATGTAGACCAAGAAATAGAGCGACAAATCGCCCTTCGAAAATTGGAAACAACTCTTAAAATTAGAGTTGTTGCTTATTCTTATTAATTAAGTTTCTTAAATTAATACATGAAATTAAATAAATGAAACAAGCAATATCAATTCCTACGATTCTTGTGACTGAAATTATTCAAAAAATAAGAAATTCTCTATAAATGTAAAAGGTAAAATTCATATAAAAAAATCAAATTAATTAAGTCAGTAAATTAACGTCTATTCTGTTGTACCCATCAAGCAGACTCATGGAATGAAGAAGGGATTAAATACCATATTCAAAAAGTGCTAACGAGGTCATATCTGGATCCTCACCCCGTTGTTTGAATCAATTGGTACAAAAATACCATAAAGATACACGAGTATCTTAAGAATGGTAATCGAGAACACCTAGGACACGGATCCCATTTTCTTCAGTAAAATAAAATTCAAGGTTAAGTTAAAATTACCCTGTTTGCTTTTGTTTATAAAACAGTATCTCACAGCTACGAATGTCAGAAGTTTCCTAGAAGTTCGTCTTGAATTGTGTAGCTGAATTGCTGTAAATGGGAAGGCGAGGACCTTTTCAAAGGTTTAATAGGAAAATAAAACGAAATAGAACAATAAACTATTCTATCTTTGCATTTTCTGGTGAAAAGCAATCATATTGCAAACCAAGTTTTCGTGAACCAGGACTTCAAAAGCACCAACGACATCGGGAATAGCTTTCAAGGGGGGGGGGGTAGGTCTCTTTTCAAGGACTTACTCAGAAAAAAAGAACAACAATATATTTTATTCTCACATTTCGTTGTTAAAAGCTGTTATATGCAACCAAGTTCTTGTGAATCAAAGCCTTAAAATACCAAAGATAAAAAAAAATAAAAAAAGTACAATAAAATAATAATCAAAAATATTAAAACACAAAAAAAATGTTACACCCTGGCTCCATCTCAGGTCTATTGCTACTTGAAGAGCGGCGACTTTCTAACATTTCTCATTTGGCGAGAAATGTTTTGTGAGAAAAAACCTCACTATGTGAAGTTTTGTGAGAAAAAATATTTGTTGAGAAAAACCTTCATCACGAAGTTTTTAGAGCAGTTTCTCATCCATATCAGTGGTACTGCTTTGAACCTTGAAATTAAATTAAGCAAAATTAATTAGTAACATTTGAAACCACCTTTAGTCAGTGATTAAATAAAAAAAAACAAGTTTTTTAAACTGAAAGTAAGGAGCGAAATTAAAACTTAAAACGAACAGAAATTATTCCGTATATGAAAGCGGCTGTCCCCTCCTCAACGCCTCGCTCTTTACGCTAAAGTTTTTTATTGTTTTAAAAAATAAAATTGTGAGACAGTGTCAAACTTTAGCGTAAAGAGCGAGGCGTTGAGGAGGGGACAGCCCCTTTCATAGACGGAATAATTTCTGTTCGTTTTAAGTTTTAATGTCGCTCCTTACTTTCAGTTTAAAAAAGTTGTTTTTTTTTATTTAATTTCTGATAGTATTTTATTTAATGCAGCTTTTATTTTTATAAAAATTTTACTTTAATTTTTATAAATTTATTTCTTTAAAAATTAAATTACTTAAATAACTTCTATATTCTTATATTTTTATTCTGGCAAAAAATACAAAGTTGCAGATTTTTGCAGATATGAGATTGAAACCTATGTAAGAGGGTTTTCTGATACGCTGAATCTGACGGTGTGATTTTCATTAAAATTCTTTCACTTGTAGGGGAAGTTTCCCCCCTCTTTAAAAAATCGGGTAAACTTTCTCAGGCTCGTAGCCTTTGATGAGTAATACTAACCTTAATAAAATTTATATATTTAGAATCAACATTATAAACACATTCTTTTGATACATTTATTGACATCAAAATTCCGTTTTTAAAAGTTTCGATTACAATTTAGCCATATCGCTTGTTTTTTTATTGTTTTTTTTATTACGTATATGTTATTACGTATATGAGGGGGTTCTCCCAGTAGTCAATACGACGCTCTTTACGTTAAAAGTTAAAATTCTTATTAACAAACCCCTGAATCACAAAGGCCGTTTAATTATAATAGATATAGCTTTTTTGAAAGCAATAAAAAAAAATGTCAAGTAATGCGGGTGGTATTGAGTGGGGGCAGAACCCCCTCACATACGTTATAATTTCTGTTCGTTTTAAGTTCTAATATTCCTTCTTACATTTCAGTTTAAATGTAATTATTCCGTATATGAAAAGGGCTGTCCCCTCCTCAACGCCTCGCTCTTTACGCTAAAGTTTTTTATTGTTTTAAAAAATATAGTTGTGAGACAGAGTCAAACTTTAGTGTAAAGAGCGAGGCGTTGAGGAGGGGACAGCCCCAAACCCCTGAATCACAAAGGCCGTTTAATTAGAATAGATAGCTCTTTTGAAAGCACTAAAAAAAACTGTAGCGTAAAGAGCGAGGTATTGACTTGGGGGAGAACCCCCTCACATACGTTATAATTTCTGTTCGTTTTAAGTTCTAATATTCCTTCTTACATTTCAGTTGAAATGTAACTATTCCGTATATGAAAGGGGCTGTCCCCTCCGCAACGCCGCTCGCTTTACGCTAAAGTTTTTTTTTGTTTTAAAAAATAATGTTGTGAGACAGAGTCAGACTTTAGCGTAAAGAGCGAGGCGTTGAGGAGGGGACGGCCCCTTTCATATACGGAATAATTTCGGTTCGTTTTAAGTTTTAATGTCGCTCCTTACTTTCAGTTTAAAAAATTTGTTTTTTTATTTAATTTCTGATCGTTTTTTAGTTAATGCAGCTTTTATTTGCATAAAAATTTTACTTTTCCTTTGCTAAATGGATGTCTTTACAAATTAACTTACGTAACTAACTTCTATATTCGTCTATTTTTCTTCTGGCAAAAAATACAAAGTTGCAGATTTTTGAAGATATGAGCTTAAAACATATGTAGTGGGGTTTTCTGATACGCTGAATGTGACGGTGTGATTTTCATTAAATTCTTTAATTTGTAGGGAATGTTTCCCCCCTCTTTAAAAAATCGAGTAAATTTTATCAGGCTCGTAGCCTTGGATGAGTAATACTAAACTTAATAAAATTTATATATTTAGAATCAGCATTATAAACACATTCTTTTCATACATATATTGACATCAAAATTCCGTTTTTAAAAGTTTCGATTACTATTGAGCCGTATTGCTTGTTTTTTATTGTTTTTTTTATTACGTATATGTTATTACGTATATGTGGGGGTTCTCCCCTTAGTCAATACCACGCTCTTGACGTTAAAAGCTAAAAAGAATTTTAATTCACAAACCCCTGAATCACAAAGGCCTTTTAATTAGAATATATAGCTATTTTGAAAGAAATAAAAAAAACTGTAGCTTAAAGCGTGTTTTATTGAATTGGGGTAGAACCCCCTCACATACGTTATAATTTCTGTTAGTTTTAAGTTCTAATATTCCTTCTTACATTTCAGTTGAAAAAACTTGTTTTTTTTTTATTTAATTTCTGATTGTTTTTTAAATAATGCTTGGAAATCCGGCGCCCCCTTCATAGAAATGTCCCTTACCCCAAAACATCCTCCACGGAAATATTCTCCAGTATAACCCCGCTAATAGCCCCCCCCCCCCTCCAGAAAAAATACTTAATGAAAATGGTTGTATAAGTCCCAATAAACAAAAAAAAATGCTGGAAATTCCGGCGCCCCCATCAAGGAAATTTCCCTTCCCCCCTGAAAAATTCCTTCATGAAAAGATCCTCCAACATAACCACCGACCCACCCTTCCCTCCCACTACCAGAAAAAAAGCTCCTGAAAACTTCTGTATACTTCCCAATAACCAATACTATATGTTAACATTGGGTAAAGTTCATAACTTTTAGCCCTCCCTCTGGGAACTTCGGGGGATTAAGTCATCCTAAAAGACATATTTATCATATTTTCGACCATGCTGAACAAAAAGGCTATCTCCAAATTTTGATCGGGTGACTTTGGGAAAAAAATGAGCGTGGGAGGGGGCCTAATTGCCCTCCAATTTTATGGATCACTTAAAAAGGGAACTAGAACTTTTAATTTCTGTTCGAAAGAGCCCTCTCCCAATACTCTAGGACTACTGGGTCGATACGATCACTCCTGGAAAAAAAAAACAACAAACAAACAAACAAACAAACAAACACGCATCCGTAATCTTTCTTCTGGCAAAAAATGTAAAATTCCACATTTTTGTAGATAGGGGCTTGAAACCTCTACAGTAGGGTTCTCTGATACGCTGAATATGATGGTGTGATTTTCATTAAGGTTCTATAACGTTTAGGTTGTCTTTCCCCCTTTTTTTGAAAATCAGCCAAATTTTCTCAGGCGCGTAACTTTTGATGGGTAGCACTAAACTTGATGAAAGTTATATATTTGAAATCAGCATTGAAATCTTATTCTTTTGATATATCTATTGGTATCAAAAACCCGTATTCTAGAGTTTCGGTTACCATTGAGCCGGGTCGCTCCTTACTTACAGTTCGTTACCACGAACTGTTTGAAAATTCAAAAATTAGCAGTTTCTTGATTCCCGGAGACAACAACACCTTCGAAGGACATCAAGTTCTTCTTGAACTATTTGGTGTTTTATGTTCTTATCTATGTGTTTTATGTGTTTTATGTTTGTGTTGGTATTGTATGTTTAACTATTTTTTTCATCCACTTTTTTTTAATAGGCATCCGCTAATACCAAAAACTACATCGCGCAAAATGAGGTTTATTTTTTTTAATTTAAAAAAAAATTCAATTTTTTCAAAACAAATTCAATTTTTTAGGGTTTATTAAAGGTAAATTTTTAAAAAAATCCATTTTTTTTCATCTAATTAAAAAAAAAATTGATTAACCAATTCAAACTATGAGAATTCATTTTCGCTGTCCTTGGTACTTAATATGCAAGTATACTGTACTTATTCGTAATTCCAAATTGGTGATACCGATAACTTTCCGATTACGTATAAATAACCAATAACTAACCGATAACTTACCGATTGCTGATGCAATTTGTACAAGGTAAATCTTGACTAAATCTTCTTCCATTTTACCATGAACTTGCCATAATTTCAAAAGATCCCCTCTTTCAGCTAGTTCTGAAACTAAAAAAGAAAATACGTGAGTATTAAATACGAAAACACAAAGCGTCAAAACACAAAACACAAAAACACAGACACAATACGACAACACAAACCGTTTAGAGGGTGTAAATTTTCGCTCAAGTTCATTCTTTTATCATCTACCCGAGACCAAGGTTTAAATTCAATAATTTAATTTTATCAATAACCTTGTGCAGTTAAAGAAAAAGATAGAGCATTAACAAAAGAGAGAGAAAAAAAAATAAAAGCCAATACAATAGCGATCTGCACCGAAAACTACCGACCTACTTCAAAAAGTTGAGCCACTCGTGGGCGAAAATTCTAGCAGACATCGTGTAGCACACTTTAAAAAAATATTGTTCTGGTCTTGATACCCCTATTGCGGGAACCATCCAAACGGGAGACAGGAGTAATACGTGAGGAGGACGATCGCATTATAAAGACAAGTGAGATACTTGCAGCTTGAATTTTCCTGGGTAGCAATTACTCCGGCATATGCAGTGCGTACCTTATTTTTAATCGTAGTCAAGAAGCAAACTCAGGGTCTCTGGAAGAGAGACCTATTTGCATTCCTCTAATTAGTCCACCCTAGGGACCCAATCCTCAAATTTGTCCATAGACAGACCCTGTTCTAAAATTAATTCGTAGTATATTACATAAATACGACACCTCTGCGATCTTGGCAGAATTCCAACAATGCATGGATTCTTTTTTTAATATGCAGACAAATAGATTCAATATTTTTTTTCAGCATCATACGTCATCTTTTACGGAATGGTGCAGGGCGAAAGGTGTTGATTCCTAGCCAATTAAAGTGAAATTGATTCTGGAAGGGGAACCTTAAACAAATTATTCTAATTTATTGTAGTCAGGTAAAGTTGAAGAGCCTTTTTTACGTTAAATTTCATGTTGAAGTTAATTTATTTGCTTCAAAAAATGACTTTGAGTTAAAAAGCGAGATCCATGCGTAAGCACGATAAACGTTACAGCAAGCCCTTTGTGTAAAATTTTTATTAGCATGGTGAGAGTGCCCCATAAGACACAAGAAGATAAAAAAATGAAATCAACTAGGCGATTTCTAACTTAAGCCAGATTTTAAGCACTCTTTTTTTTTCTTTTAAGGCTATGACCTGTATTTATAGTATTTCAAGCCTTTTGAGCGGAGGAGAAGCCGAAGTAGAAGTGCTCGAACCTTCTCGAAACATAATTTAAACTATAGATAAAACTTTAATAGTTGAAACCTTAATTGACCTAATACAACAATTTTTCCTATTTCCAAAAAACAGATTTTTTACAATTTACTAATTCATTTTAGCTTCAGTCGTTGTTGACTCAAATTGACCAAAACAGAAAAATTAAGAATAAAAACATTAAGTTAAGAGTGTCTATTGTATATAAAAAAAATGCCGTCAATTTTAATGAAAATGACGTCAATTTTAATGAAAATGACGTCAATTTTAATGAAAAGTTGGTTCATAAATAAAGTTTAAAGGAGTAATAAAAGGAAATTTGTAAGTACTTAGCCCAGAACAGGCCTGTTCTTGGCTAACCATATAGCCCAGAACAGGGTCAAAATTTTATGAAGCAAAAGTTTAAAGGAGTACTAAAAGGAAATTTGTAAGTACTTAGCCCAGAACATGCTCTGGGCTAACAATTTAGCCCAGAACAGGGTAAAAATTTTATGAAGCAAAAGTTTCAAGGAATACTAAAAGGAAATTTGAGTACTAAAAAGAAAATTGTAAAAGGAAATGTGTCTGCTAGATAAATAGATAAATTGAAAAAAAAAATCTCCTTCCTCACTATATTTTGAAAAATACCTTTATTTTATCATTTTAAAAAATGAAGAAAAAAATAGTTTGAACTTAATCTACCATAATTTGTGAAACAGAAAGAGCCGAATTCGCTGTCTTCTGTTTCAAATTAACTTTACATTCACTGTTGGTGGGTTTTCATTTTCAGAGCGCAATAGAGGTATTTGACACCAAAATAGCGTGAGCTAAGCTTCTAATTTAAAATTTTAAAAAAATAGAGTGAGATTCCTACTTAAGAGAATCTTAGATGCCGTGGAAAACATTATTTTTTAACATGGGCATATTCGTTCAGTGACATAATAGAACACACAACAGAAACACTTACATAGAGCTTATAACTAAGGCCCTTATAAACTTGACAAAAATACATATAATAACAGGTTTTGCCGTTTTAAAGCTTTGGCAATGATACCAAGAGAGAGGAAGGGTGAAGAAGAATATTTTATGGTTTGTGAAGTTTTTTTTACGACGAAGAAGAATAAGAATAAGAGATGCGCTCAGCATTCCATCCCAGCTACTTCTGCACGCCACTATTTCCCTAAGTAAAAATTTCATAAGCCCCTATCATGAGTTTGTTATGGAGGCAATACTTCCTCCCTGCCTTGCCCATGCCTTAATATAAAATGTTTACAGGATTGTTTACAAGCTTATTCATTAAATCCCTCTCTTTATTCGTATCAAAGCTTTGTAAGTGTAAAGGTAAGCGGCACCTTAATGAAGAACAAATTATAAAACCGAGTTACTCGGGAAACCTTGTTTCCCATAGCAGCAGGACAAGCAGAAATAAAAATCGATTATTTTTTGGGATACAAATGAGATCCATCGAAAATACCTATGAGATATGAAACTAAATCCCAGCGATCCATGGATGCAGATATGAAACTAAATCCTAGATCATGGGATCCGTGAGGAAAAATTGAATGTAAAAATGAAATACGACAACATTCATGCAATCCTAAGTTTTATCCCAGTTTTTTAGATGCAATACTTTTTGAAGATCTTTTCTTTACTGCATTTAGGATAAAAGCATCCAAACAATCTGCTTCCTTTTTCCTTTCAGACTTGGACAAAATTATCCAAATATTTGATTTCAGATTGTGTTATTACATCAAAACTTTTTTTTTCAACTGAAAGTAAAACCAGCTATGCCTTCCCAGGACCAGAACACAATTTGCAATTTACTAAAAAAATATAAATTTTCTTACTTTTATAACTTTAATAAATCAAATAATATTAACATTTGATTAATAAATATCACTACATGTATATTAAACTGACAATGCACATTCATTTGTATTTTTTTCAGTAAAGTGCAAATTATGTTCTGGCCTTGGGAAGGCATAGGGGTTTTGAGCCCAACTCATGTTAATTTCTTATCGTTTTGAGTTTGAGTCAATTATTTATTGTAATTTCTGTTCGTTTTGGGTTTCATTTATTTATCAATGCTGATTTGTGGTATTTTCACACTTGGTAGATTATTTGATTTTATATTTCTTATTTTTGGTTTAATGGAGTTCTTTACTTTTCTTTGAAAAGCTCATTTTGTGGAAAAAGTTTTTTTTAATTACTTTCTGTTCCTTTAAATCTTTTCGTTTTTTTAAGACTTTATAGTTTGGCCTTTTATTTGTATGCTGGAGAAAAATTTTCAGTAATTTTTAACAACATACACACTCCTAAAAATCTGGACACAAATAGTAGTGTTTAACTTAGTTTCATACCTCCTCTAGTTGACCTGAAATGGTAAACTTGATACCATTCGCAAAAAAATCCGTTTACTTTCTTTGATAGCTTGGATACACTTACGCTATTTTGATTTAGTTAAATTTTAAGAGCAGAAGTAGCACCGGAAGTTTGAGCAAAGTGCCCTCAGTAGTTCTCGGGATACTGCTAAGATGCCTTATTGGGAATTAGCATTAACACAGTGCGTTTTGATTTAATCTTAAGGCAACATTTAGTTTTTAAATATAATGGGCAAATGGGAGGGTGGGCATGGGAGGGGGATTAGTTGCCCTCCGATTACTTTCGGCTATTAAAAAGGGCATCAGCCCTGTCTATTTTCAATCGAATGAGCCCTTTTCGAAGTTACTACCACAACTCATTCGATCCGAAGTGCCCTGGTCTAAACAAAAAAAAATAATAAAAAATAACACATTGTACCCACATCGATCTTTACTAATGAAACTCAGAGAGGAAAGAAAATAACAAAATGAAAAATAAAATTAGAAAAGGTAAAAAAACGAGGATTTTTTCAGTCAGTGGCGAACCATGAAGAAAAAGAAATAAGCAAATATTTCGACAAGGACCTCCGCCGAGTCGTCCTAAGTGCTAAAACAAAAAAGAAAGAAAAGAAAAAAAGTTTACTTATCAACGACAGAACATAAACTAAATAAGAACCAGATTGGAATCAATGAAAAAGAAAAGTACCAAGATGATTGGGCAATACTCCTTTGTTTTGCTATGGCTTTAGCTGGCCTATAAATTCGTTCATCATTTGATGTGCAAATAGGTTCTTTCAAGTTGTACCAGGTGAAAATATTGATTGAGTCCTTCAAAATTAAACCGTCGTAAATTGGGCTTATTGAAATATATCCAGTATCTCTATTTATTGCTAAATTTTGGTTTATGTATTTTTTATCTCAATTACCTCTTTAATAGTTTGTGGTAGGCCATTTACAGTAGATATTAAGGTTGCCTCGTCAAAAAGAACCATATGGGTCGGATTTACGAAAATATGCGAAGCTAATGCCGAATCAAAGTTGTCATTGTTATTTTTTAACCTCAGGGATTTATCTATTGAAATTTTGTGCTCATGCAAACGTTCACCTAGTTGTTGATGGGTCCTACCAATGTAAAATTTCCCACATGAACACGGGATTCTGTAGACACCTTCTGTAGACTGTCTAATAAAAGGACATATCCCTATTTGGAATTCTTATTGATTTCTTCATAGAAAAGGCAGTGTGGTCATGGAGAATAATAATAATATAACTAAAAAAACAAAATGAATGAGCAAAAATATTAATGAATCTTGTTTTTATTTAATGGACTTTTGTCTACTTTTGAACCCCCAAATCATCTCTAACTACATGCTTTAAACGGGGACCTATGTATATATATTGGATCATTGTTATCATAATGGTCAGAGATGGAAAAGAGATGGGAAAATATTGAGTAAAACAGCTGCTGTTTCGAGTGATGCCTCAGCTCTCCACAGTCAACTTGTTTTCACACAAGCTGAGATGGAACAGATTCGTACTGACATTGTTAAAGTCATTGAAAAAAAAGTTCAATAAAAAGTTACTGAATGAGCCGGCCCAAAACAACAAAACGTCGTTGATACAGAACTGACTGTTTCGCAAATTTTTTTTCGGCTCAATTACCCTCGTTATAGTGGGAAGTTTCAAAAAGTACAAAATGTTTTAGACGGTTTGAGAAGTCATATTCAGTCTCTGGAGCGTGGAATTCAGTGTTGAGCAAAAAATTGATTATTCGGAACAGGAGAAGCTTCTTGATTCGCGGTGACTCGGTTCAGCCTCTTAAAAGCCACTTCAAATACACAAACACCAAATACGGGGGTGGCTCTGGTAAAATTCGGGAACAAATATATAGATTACACTGTTTCCAAAGCTAAATCGAAATTTGCAAATCTTGTATCTTTGATAGTGAATACCTTACTAAAGTAAGAAAATCAGTACTAAAGGGTGCTAGAGATCGATTTGGTGTTAAGAACGTTTGGACTGATTTCGGCTGCATTTTCAAACGAGAGCGAAGTGATGTAAATCCTGTGCGAGTCAAATCACTTATAGACACCCCCTAAATCTTCCAGTCAGTTTTATTTTTCAGTTATGTGTTTTTCTTTATGTTTTTTTTCCTTTTTTGTTCTGTATTCAGTTGATTCGCTTTGCCTTTGTTCTTGGAATTGTCATGTAACTACTGGATATTTTGATTTGCTCCAGTTGATTAAGGAATCTTCTTCGATTTTTGATGTTGTAGGGATTTGTGAAACATTTTTAAATTCTGACCAATCTCTATCGGCTTATGTTTTTCAAGGTCATGACTTTGAAGTAAGAAACCGAACATCTATGAATCGTGGTGGATTGGGATTTTCAATAAAAAAAATTAAAGTATGTAGTTAGAGATGATTTGGGGGTTCAAAAGTAGACAAAAGTCCATTAAATAAAAACAAGACTCACTAGTATTTTTGCTTATTTATTTTATTTTTTTAGTTATATTATATATTATATTTATTTTATTAGATGATTACCAATCATCTGCCGTATTATCGTATTATCTAATCTGATATGACGTATTATCGGATCTGACGTATTATCAAATCTGGCGCATTATCAGATCTGACGTATTATCAAATCTGACGTATTATCAGATCTGACTCATTATCAGATCTGACGTATTATCAGATCTGACGTATTGTCAGATCTGACGTATTATCAAATTTGACGTATTATCAGCTTTGAGTGTATTATCAGATCTGACTTATTATCAAATCTGACATATTATCAGATCTGACGTATTATGAAATCTGATGTTTTATCAGATCTGACGTATTATTAGATATAACGTACAATCAAATATTACGTATTATGAGATCTGACGTATTATCGAATCTGATGTATTCTCAGATGCGTATTATGAGGTCTGAAGTGTTATCAGATCTGACGTATTATCAGATCTGACGTATTATCAGATCTGACGTATTATCAGACCTGACGTATCCTGAGATCTGACGAATTATGAAATCTGACGTATTATCAGATCCGACGTATTATGAGATCTGACGTATTATCAAATCTGACGTACTATCAGAACTGACGTATTATCATATCTGACAGATATGACGTATTATTAGATCTGACGTATTATCAGATCAGACATGTTATCAAATCTTTCTTATAGTGAAAAGTCAACTAATTTATGGCTATTTAGCGTTAATTTTAGGGATTGAAATTTTGATTGGATATAATTTTGTGTTTAATTTTCGTATGTTGAATTTTGATGAGAAAAGATTTATTAGATTTATTTATTAGTCTTATTAGGTTTAAGCTTGAGTTTTACTAGGTTGAATTTTGATTTTGTCGAGTCTTCCTGGAGTGAGGTTTGCCGTGTATTGGATTTTTGTGTGGATTTATTTTTGTTCAAGGGCTGCATTTTACTTTTCACGGCGCAGAATTTATCACAAAACTATAGCATCTGATTTGTATTGCGGTAAGTGTCCTTAGGCTTTTGTATATCATAGATATTAGCAAACAGGAAACTTGGAATCTATTCTTGTCAGATCTATTTGCGTACTTTTTTTCATTGAAAGCGATAAATCTTGGCTGTCAAAATGCAGGTTCTCTCCACATTTATTCTATATTCTATAGCATTGAACTAGAATCATGCTTGGTTATCGAGTCTGGTGTAGGCTAATGACTAGCCAGATTATTTTCTATGGAGCAAGGTTTTCAAATCCCGGAATAACGGAAATAATTCAGCTTCGATAGCTGAATTAACCCTTAATTTCCCCGCGTAGAAACCAGACATTCCGCCACTTTGAAGAAATTAAATAAAAAACAACAAGCTTTTTCAACCGAAAGTAAGGAGTAAGTTCAAAACTTAAAACAGACAGAAATTATTATGCATATGAGGGGATTATCCCTTCCTCAACTCCTCGCTCTTCACGCTAATTTTTTTTAGAACTTTTAAAAAAGCTTCTTATTGTTATAATTAACTAATCCTTGTGTTTCAGGAATCGTTCTTAAGGAATTGGGACAAAAAGTCAAACTCTTAGCGTAAACGGCGAGGTGTTGAGGAGGAGACAGCCCCTTCAGATACGTAATAATTTCTTTCGTATTAAGTTTTAATATTCCTCCTTACTTTCAGTTGAAAAAAAACTTTTTTATATCTAATTTCTGATCGTTTCTTAAATAATGCCAGGAAATCTGGCTAGTTCTAGTTTACATAGTTCTAGTTTACTATCAATTGTTTTAATGTTCCGACATAGCCAGAAATTCATTATTTAATTAAATTGATTGCTCATGTGAATAATTGATTCCACCGAAAAATCACTTAAACAATTCAATCCCGGTAAAAAATTTCCCTCGGACATTTATCACTGACACCCCAACGTGTAAAACTGAGTCAGCAACGAGAAAGTAAGACAAATAATGAGGATTTCGTATAGGAATTCTGGCAAATTTCTCCAGTGTAAAATTTCCCCTTAAAAGCTCCGTCACGGAAACTCCCTTCCCAAGGAAAAATTATCCCCGTGGAATATTATCCCAGAAGAAATTTCACCGCTCCCCCACCCAAAAAATGGATTCATACTTCCCAATAACAAGTAGTATGTATAAACAATGAGCAAATTTCATAACTTAAAGACATTTCCCCAGAGGCTGTAGGGGGTCGTGTCATCTTTAACATTAAATTAGTAACATTAGAATTAGGTAACATTAAAATTAATTCTCTGATACGTTGAATCTGATGGTGTGATTTTCATTGAGATTGCTTGCCAATTAGGGGGGGGGGGGGTTCCCCTTATTCGAAAATCAGACAAATTTTCTCGTGCTCGTTGCCTTTGATGGGTAAAACTAAAATAAGTGAATCTTAGATAAATGGAATCAGCATAATAAGCCAATTCTTTTGAGATATCTATTGATATCAAGTATTGATATCAAAGTTCCGTTTTTTAGAGTTTCGGTTACTATTGAGCTGCGTCGCTCGTTACTTAAAGTACGTTACCACGAACTGATTGACAAACTGTCAACTGTGAACTAAGATCAGCCTACTGCATGTCTTTATCACTCGTAATGTGTTTTGATTTTATGTGGCTGATCTTCCAAGGACTTTATTAGTTTATGAAGTTTCATTAATATCAGTTTTATTTTCTTTTAGGCTGAATTGCGGTCCTAAAATTGGACTGACAGACTTTTATTAATTTAACTTGCAATATTACAAAAAGATATCTTCAAACACAACTTTATATCAGACAAGATTGATTAGACACACAAGTTGGAACCATAGAATCATCTTAATTATTTTCTAAACAGCTCCAGGAGCGTGTTTTTAATGAGTTTTTCTTAGAGTTTTAAAATGACTAACTTAAAAAATAGTAGCGTGAGATACTGCAGGTGTTATAAAGGGAGATGGAAAAGGGCTCTTATGTGTATCAGAGAAAAGAACGAGATTTTCCATTTAATTAAAAAGTAAGCATCAAATTAAAAAAGGAACGGCGAATAGACTCCACATAAAGCTACGTTTTAACTGGGATAGATCTGCACTTCGGAAAGGGGATTCCATGTGACCCGTTAAAAGAATTTGATCAATGGGCAAATATTTACTGGAACCATAGAATTATGTTTCAGATAGCTCTAGTAGCGTGTTTTAATGAATTTTTTGTTTGAGTTTTAGACTGATGACTTACAAAACACCAGCATGAGAAACTGCCGGTGCTAAGAAGAAATATGGAAAGGAAGCAGTTTTTCAACAGAAATAAAAAAGAAAAGAACGGAGACTGCACCATACAGGGTGTCCCAGAAGTCAAGAATCATATTGATCAAACAGTTCGTCGTAACGAACTGTTTGATATGGCGACTCAGCCCAATAGTAACCGAAATTTTAAACATAGAATTTTGATAAAATAGACACTCTAAAAGAAGTGGCTTTTTATGCTGATACCAAATATATAAAGCTGATTAAGTTTAAAGTTATCCATCAAACGTCACATGCCTGAGAAAATTTGCATGATTTTCGGAAAAGGTGGGGAACACCGCCAAGAAATCAAGCGATCTTAATGAAAACCACACCATCAGATTCAGCATTTCAGAGGTGTTTATCGTAGAGGTTTCAAGCTCCAACTGACGAAAATGCGGAATTTTATATTTTTTGGCTGAAGTAAAATCCACAGGTCCGTGTTTATTTGTTTGTCCTTTTATTTTTCCCAAGGATGATCGTATTGAACCCATGGTCCTAGAAGATCGGGAAAGAGCTCATTCAACCAGAAATCAAAAGTTCAATTGCTTTTTTTTAAGTGACCAAAAGGATTGGAGCCCCCTCGTCCCACACCCATTTTCACCAAAAAGACATCTGATGAAAATTTTAAGATATCCATTTAATTCAGTATAGTTGAAAGGTCCAATAACTATGCTTTTGGTAATGACTTGATATGACTTGGGAAAGGACTAAAAATTACGCAATTTGGCCATAATGTTCACATACAGTATTTATTATTGGGAAATATACGGACATTTTTCGGGGTCATTTTTGACTCGGAGGGCGGTTTTTTACAGAAAGCATTTTGGCGAGGGAATTTTCCGGGGAATTTTCAAGGAGAAATATTATACTGGGGGAGCGAATGGAATTTCCTGTTATTATTTGAAAAACAGTCAGATATTCAATAATAATAAAAAACTAGTTATTTCAACTGAAAGAAAGGGGCAGCATTAAAAATTAAAACGAACAGAAATTATGCTGTATATGAGGGCTTCCCCTTGCCTTTAAGTTTGACCTTTTTTTTCCTGATTCTTAAGGAAAGACTGGTCAAGCACAAGGGCCAATGATTTTGAATGAGGAATATTTTTTAAGAGATTTAAAACTAGCACAAAGAGTGAGGGCCGAGGAAGGAGCAGCCCCTCCTCATGTACACAATAATTTCTGTTCATTAAAGTGTTAATATTGCTTCTTAATTTCAGTTGTGAAAACTTATTCTTTTTATTCAATCCTCCCTGCAAAATGAACATTGTTTAAATAATTGCCAGTTGTAGAGTAAGTTTTCTCCATATGGTATTCTATAGCAAGGATAGGTGTTCTGGACTAGCTCAGAGGAATTTGTCCCCTCCCAATTGCATGTTAACGGGGTACTCTATAAGTTGCTTACCAGACTGTATAGCTGTACCAAGTGTATCTTGTGCATATACTTGAGTAGTGGGGCCACTCTGCTTTCTGTGACGCCCATACGGACTTCTCCTTTCTTCCGATTGTTCAATAGCTCAAGAATGTTTAACGCCGATTTTGTCTTTTGGCAACCAGGTGTTGTAATTTTAGGCGAAATTCGTGCCCTCACAAAATTTTCTGGTATAATTATTTGGAATATGGTCCCCATTATAGAAAAGTCGTAATAATAGGGGAAACTAACACAGGGGAATTAACAAGTGAAGTTCTTAGCCCCTCGCACCTGTTTCTAGGCAGGATTTCTGTGAGAGGCCTCTGACGTCATGTGACACGCCTCCATTGATTTTGTGAGTCAGATAGGAAAAATTAACACAGGGAAATTAACAAGTGGAGTTCCTAGCCCCTCGCACCTGTTTCTAGGCAGGATTTCTGTGAGAGCCCTCTGATGTCATGTGACATATCTCCATTGATTCTGTGAGTCAGATAGGGAAATTAACAAAGGATAATTAGCATAGGAAAAATAGCATTGGATTTCAAACACATGCCCAACCCGGTTTCAAAGACATGCCCTGCCTTTTCCCATAGAATTTAAGCACATGCCCTCCCTTTTCCAATATGATTCAAGCGCATGCCCTCTGAAGGCACTTCATTAATGCAAAATGCTCGCCTTGCAGGGTGTTTAAATTACTTGGAACGTGGTCGGTATAATACGGAATAGTAGTAATAATAAGGAAATTAGCATTGTATTTTAGTTAGTCCTATTGGGGGTGTGAAGCTCTTATCCTCTTGCACCTGTTTCTAGGCGACATTCCCACCCCTGGCAAGTTTTTCAGAGATAATTACTTATCACGACACGGGTAAGAAAAAATAACATACAATTGTGGTTCTGTTGAAAGCGCCCCGGCAGGTTCTGCTCAGGCATTGTTTGAACTCTCGTCTGGCAAGATTTTCAGATGCTATGACACAATATAATTACTTGAAGTATGGTTAAGATAATAGTAAAATTAGTATAGGGAATTAGCATTGTATTTCAAACGCACCGATAGGGAAATTCGCATCGAGTTTCTATAACACAGATAGGGAAATTAACATGGCATTTTCAAACGCACAGGTAGGGAAAATAGCATTGGATTTCAAACGCACAGATAGAGAATGTATTAGTGGAGCTCCCAACCCCTCGCACCTGCACAGTGCAGTCACCTGTTCTATTAAAGGGAACACACTTGGCAAGACTCCATGACACACCCCTCTGGACTCCAATGACGCCATACGACTTACCCCGTTTAAAACGGACAGGTCTAATATGCTTGACGCAATTTTATGTCACCACGCGTCAGGAACCCATGGGGGAATCTCCGCTTATAACGTAACGACAGCTCACACCTTACGTAATTATTATGCAATACTGTCAAGTAATACTTTTTTCGCCTGAAACCCCCAAGGTGTTCTTTTTTTCATTGACTTAATGGCGGCACACACTTTATGTAAGGTCAGCGCATCTTCCGCATGGACGGCGCATCCATCACTACGAGATAATACCATTTTGACATTTTTTACCCAAACGTCTCAAGACATTTTCTTTTTTGGAGTTTCATTTTTCGCTCGAGACATCTTTCATATTTTTTTTTATAGTTCTCGACCCCCACCAGGACTCTGCTACTTCTAATATTAGGATGTGTAGTTACTATTTCGGGGTTTTCTGAGGTAGGTTTTTTAGTCTTTCGTACGTGTGTGTTGTCTGAAAGTTATGATTTGGGATGTGTGGTTTGCTATTTCGGGCTTTTCTGAGCCAAGTTGCTTAGCCTTTCGTAGGTGTGTCTTGTCTGAAACCTATGATTTGGGAAACCCGATACCCCCCCCTGGATACAGGCTTGGGCATGACATTATTTCAGAAGTAAAATCTGCTAATTGCTTCACTGTTTTTATCGGCAAGAGGGAAAACGTTTCTAGACTAGTCCATGATTTGTCTAACCAGGAAATCCATCGCTCCTCTGTTTTAGATATGTCTACTATGCCGTTCTATTTTAACATTACTAATGACGAAGTAGGATACCAGGTAGTAGACATAGATCAAGACAACATATTTGTATTATTTCTGGGATAACGGTTGAGGATCATTGGGTGCCTTGGGTATAATTAGGGTATACAAGCTTTTTTCAAAACTTGAGCGAAGGCTGAAACTGAATTCAATCTGGTTGACTGGTAATTATCTATTTTCATTTGACGTTATGTGCAGTAATTAGTATTGTTCTGTGATATTTTCCCTCTAAAGAGTTTTCTCTTTTGGATTAATACTAGGGACTAGGGAGAGGCTACCAATTTTGGTGTGACGGGTGTTCAACAAATATTTCGGATTTTTCTGAGCTAGGTTTTTTTAGCCTTTCGTAGGTGTGTATTGTCTGAAATTATGATTTGGGATGCTATTTCCTGCTTTTCTGAGCTATATTTCTTAGCCTTTCGTAGATGTGTGTTGTATGAAACCTATAATTTGGGATGTGTAGTTTCCTATTTCGGGCTTTTCTGAGCTAGGTTTTGTAGACTCTCGTAGGTGTGTGTTGTCTGAAATTAGGATTTAGGATATTTGGTTCTATCATTATCAATTTGTCTGGTTCGTTACACCTCGGCTTATCTTTCGTCATTATAAAATACATATCGCCAAACCTTTGTTTTTTTTTAGCAAAGGTATGGTAGGCTTTGTTTCTTTAAATTATTCAGGTGGTGGGACAAAAACTTCTTTTTCTTCCAACGATTTATCCAGTTCATATTTTTTATTTTCAAAGGTATGGTAGGTATTGATGACCTTATCCATGTCAAAATCCAAAACTCAATCATCATTGCTATCATTATCAATTTGTTTGCTTCGTTACACCTCGGCTTATCTTTCGTCATTACGAAGAACATATCGTCAAACTTTTGTTTTCTTAACAAAGGTATGGTAGGCATTGATGACCTTATCCATGTCATCAGAATCCCAAACTCAATCATCATCGCTATCATTTTCAATTATGATGCGTTTTGATTCTCGCTGTCCAGGTTGATTTCCATTGACTCGCTGCTCCCTGATACCCTGCCCCAGGGTATGGTAACGTGACCAAGCGGTCAAATGGCCAAACTCCAAGGCCAAGGGTGTACCCAACCCGGGTCACCACTAAAAATCTCTAACTATCTCCTTGGAGATAGGTAACGAACCGCCCCCCTGTCAATATAATAATGACAGTATCTTGTAACTCTGCTCCGACCCTGTCTGGGTTCCTGGAAAAAGAGTCTATACAGTTGTAGAAAATAGCTTACTTGTAATCTTCCGAAGGTCAGACACATATAACAAAAAGAATAGACTTCCCCAAACGGGGTCTCAATATGGACTAGCTGAAAAATAATATTTCTTATGTACACAAACTTTGCATAGGGCTGAACCTTCGCTTGGCCCTAGTCAATCCTCTCAATACCCATTCAAAATCCATTCTACTTTTTCTGAACTTGATCATTCAATGGCTCAGACCCAGAACACCAAAATAGAATTTACTTCAAAGCTTACTTATTGCAAAAGAATCTAGCCTAGCAACCAGAGTTCAACTTAGGATTAGAAATTATCTTATAGGCAAATGTAATTACAGCAAGGAAATGAATCATTTATCTGAAAAGAAAAGAAACAAGGGGTAGAACCCCAACAGGTATGGCAGGCATTGATGACCTTATCCATGTCAAAATTCGAAACCCAATCATCATCGCCATCATTTTCAATTATGATACGGTTTGATTCTCGCTGTCCAGGTTGATTTTCATTGACTCGCTGCTCTTCATTTTATTTTTGACCCCCTCACTTGTTTAACACTTTCTGATTGCCTTTTTCCCATATGTTCTAACCGACTGTGTCTTTGCTCTTCATTTTCCTTTTTGACACGTTGGTCCAGGTGTTAATTCCAAAGAATCATCATTTATAGTAACTGCGACTGCAAATTTTTGTTTTTTGGGCCTTCCAACAGACATTATATTGTATTAATAACTATTGTTTTGGAAACTCAACATTCTTATATATGATGTGCATGACATCATGTAAGAAAATGCTTATTTGATGTTATCAGAAATGCTTATATGATGTACTAACATAGTATATGACGTCAATTACAAAAACCTAAATTCAGTTTTAAACGATTTTTCTCAGACTTTTGACCTATTTATACCATTTTTTTTTTTTATGCGAAAACATCCCAAGATAAAAAAATTTCCAAAAAAATATGGAGTCGTTTTCGAGAAAAAATAAATAAATACTATATATACTTTTCCGTTTTTTGGTGTTTTCTTCTAGACTCAGCTGTTCCCAAGGTACTGCTCGCGTTTACTTAGTACTGCCTAGATTACGGACAGGTTTCGTTCCGTAAGATTACATACCGTAACGTGTATATTAAATCTTAAGCTGTACTAGCGTGAAAGGTTTTACAGCATAATGTGAAGCGACCATAAGCGATCAAGAACCTCCAAGTTATAAAGCAATGGCCAAGACCAGTGGTTATCAAACTGTGGAACGCATACCCCTTGGGGTTACGCAAAATTTTCAGAGGGTATACGGCCGGCCAACAAAAAAAACAACCCCTTGACTCTAGGATTGGCATAGTTTACTTAGTACCGGTAACTGAGAAGGGGTTCCTAAAATGTTTTGTGTGCTAAAAGGGGTATAGTGTCTAAATAAGTTTGAGAACCACTTGCCTAGACTATCATTTAGTAAATAAGAAAGTGATTTTGCATTTAAAATCATTACATTTTAGATCCACAGATACTAAAAAGATCGAAGATCGGTATAAATTGCCAGTAATCTTTTATTTTCTTTTTTCACAAAATATTAATTTTTTCATCTTCTTCTTCTCTTTTCGACTTTTTCTGTTCTTCTTTTTTTTGCATTCTATTAGTTAAATTTTTCTATTACTTGTTTATTAATTCATCTGTGCTATCTACTGTTTTCTTCAGTTTTCTGATGTTTTTGTACTCTATTTGGTAGATTGAATGGAGGGGGCACCCCCCCTCTTTCTGCCCCCTTGTGTACATTTCAGAGCACTATATGAGCCACGCAGTTTCAGCATGCTCGGTACAGTTTCAGGCTTGACAGATTTTCCGCCACGCTTGGCACAGTTTCCGTCATCCATGGCACATTTCCGCCACAATTGGGGTGCCCACTTGAAGTATATCATTTCTGAAAGTGGGCAACCCATGGATTGAATGGTTAAATGGTGAATGGTCGAATTTATTCACAGAATAAAACCACTCATTCATTCATCACAAAACTATTATCAAGCAGATTAAAGTAACATATGCTACTGTTCTGGTTTAACTTTTGTGGTTATGCTTTTTAAAATGTTCAATCGAAGATATTTCTAGAGATAATTACAACGTTTAGTGAAGAACGCCTCAAAATTGCTGAAAAGAATGACATGTATTATTTTCTTATTAATAACGACAAATGGCGTAGTTTTCAGGAAATCTATGATTTACGAAGATTTCTCAATGGAATAACCCTATTAGATTATTACTGCTGTGACAATGCCATAACTCGTTTTCTTATTACCGACAGGCCCTTTTTTTATTATCGTATAAATATCCAGCCTGTCAACCTTAAATTTATCACATAGTGCGTGAAAAAAGAAGATGAATTGGGAAGTTTCTTGTCTTTTGAGCGCTTGTGTTCCTGTGTTCTTTTATTCCTCCTAGATGATATAGAATAATATATGCACATAACACGGAACAATTAATCAAAATTGAATATCATGAATTGAGGTTCACCCAAATGATGGGCCAGGGGGCTCACCATTCCACAATCTATTAAATCAATCCTGCAATAACCGAAGATATAAAGTATTTTTGAGTATTTTAACGTCTTCCACAACTCAAACGGTCCAACATTCTACAGCCCAACGAGTCTGTCTTATCTCCTAAATCGGGAACGGAGGAGATAAGCGAAGTTCCGCCCCGTATTGGATGAGTCTCCAACCTCCCCCTCCCACCCCCTCCTACTGTCTACGCTAAAGTTTTCTTCCTTCTGCCAACTACGCCGCCCCCGCCCCAATGACTTTAATAAGGAAAAGTTTTGTATGGGAAGAACACACAGTAAATCTATTATAATTATCTATTATAAATATATATATATATATATATATATATATATATATATATATATATATATATATATATATATATATATATATATATATATATATATATATATATATATATATATATATATATATATATTATATATATATATATATATATATATATATATATATATATATATATATATATATATATATATATATATATATATATATATATATATATATATATATATATATATATATATATATATATATATATATATATATTAATGTAAATGAATAAATAAATCTTAAAGCGAGTGAAACTTAAACTGAATATGCAAATCAAGTTTGAATCGAATAAAAATAACTACAAACAAGAGTTTGGGTATCGCCTCACTAAGGAAGCCTAAAACCTACTGCGTCATTTTGACTCGTAAGAGCTGGACTAGAACTTCTAATTTCCAATCAAATGAGCCCTTTCTGAAGGTTATACGAGAATCCCTTCCTGCCCCCGGGCCATGGGGGGTTTTGTCGACGCCAGAGTTTTGTTACTTAACCTTTCACCAATTTAAACACAATTTTTATATGATGCATTTAGGGCATGGAGGGGGGGGGAGATAGTTGCCCACCAATCTCTTTTGACTCTTAAAAAGTGAACAAGAACTTTCAATTTCCAATCAAATGAGCCCTCTCTAAAGTTTATACGAGTATCCCTTCCATAAAAAAAATAATATGAAGGATTCAGGTGATCCTTAAATTACAACCCTTGCCCTGAGGGCTGTGGGGGAGTTGTCATCTTCAAGGACCTAATTTCCAGACCTTAAAACTACGTTTAATAAAATGGTTGTCTCAAAATTTTGATTGGATGTGTTTGGGGAAAAGGTAGGCGTGAGAGGGGGGTTAGTTACCCTCAAATCACTTTCGACTATTGAAAAGGGCAAAAAGGACTAGCCCTTTGAATTTCCAATCGAATGAGCCTTTTTTGAAGTTTTTACGACACCACCTTCTATAAAAACCTTATATGTCCCCAGGGTATAACTTAAAACCCTTGCCTTGGGGGTTGTGGGGGAGTTTCCTCCTCAAAAACATATTTTCTATCTGAAAATCAACTACGTTGAACAAAATGACTATCTCAAAATTTTGATTGGATGTGTTTGGGGGAATGATGGGCGTGGAGGGGGCTAGTTGCCCTTCATTCACTTTCGACTATTAAAAAGGGCACTAGCCCTTTGAATTAACCAATTAAATGAGCCTTTATTGAAGTTTCTACGACAACGCCTTCTACAAAAACCTTATATGCCCCCAGGGCATAACTTAAAACCCTTGCCCTAAGGGTTGTGGGGGAGTGTCCTCCTCAAAAACATATTTTCTATGTGAAAATCAACTACGCTGAACAAAATGGCTATCTCAAAACTTTGATTGGATTTATTTGGGGGAATGATGGGCGTGGGGGAGGTTAGTTGCCCTCCAATCACTTTTGACTATTAAAAAGGGCACTAGCCCTTCGAATTTCCAATCGAATGAGCCTTTTTTGAAGTTTCTACGACAATGTCTTCTACAATAACCTAATATGCCCCCAGGGCATAATTTAAAACCCTTGCCCTGAGCGTTGTGGGGGATTGTCCTCCTCAAAAACATTTTCTATCTTGAAATCAACTGCGCTGAACAAAATGGCTATCTCAAAATTTGGATTGGATGTGTTTGGGGGAATGATGGGCGTGGGGGGGCTAGTTCCCTCCAATCACTTTCGACTATTAAAAAGGGCACTAGCCCTTTGAATTTCCAATCGAATGAGCCTTTTTAGAAGTTTCTACGACAACATCTTCTAGAAAAACCTTACATGCCCCTAAGGAATAACTTAAAATTCTTGCCCAGAAGGTTTTGGTGGAGTGTCCTCGTCAAAAATACATTTTATGTCTGGAAATCAACTACGCTGAACAAAATGGCTATCTCAAAATTTTGATTGGATGTGTTAGTGGGAATGATGGGCGTTGGGGGGGGGGGGGGGGCTAGTTGCCCTCCAATCATTTTCGACTATTAAAAGGGCAGTAGAACTCTCGATTTCAAATCGAATGAGACCCCTTTGAAGTTTCTACGACGACCCCTTTCATATGAAGTGCCTCTGGGAAAAAAAAAATAATAATAATAAAACATTGGAGCCGAATGGCCTTTACTATAGGCAACACTACAGCGTTGCCTCTGATTGATGTTGTAAAAACATTCAAAAGGGCTCATTCAATTGAAAATTGAAAGGGCTATTGCCCTTTTAATAGTCAAAAGTGATTGAAGGGCAACTAACCCCCGTCTCACGCCCACCATTTCCCCAAGCACATCCAATCAAAATTTAAAGATACCCGTCTTGTTCAACGTATTCGAAAGTTCTGGAAATTAGGTCTTTTATGATGATACCCCATCAGAGCATTCAGTGCAAGGGTTGTAAGTTATGCCCTGGGGGCATATAAGGTTTATATAGAAATTTCTTTTAGAAATTTCAAAAGGGGCTCATTTGATTGGAAATTAAAATTGCCGTTTTTAATAGTCGAAAGTGAGTGGAAAGTAATTAACCCCCCACTTAAGTAGAAGTGACCCTATTGACCCCATGTGGCACCCCTGCTGCCACCTACAACTTTTTTTTAACACCATATATTGGCACGAGAACCACGTGGTTTATGGTTTTTGTCAGTGAGAATTTGAAAAACAGGAATTTTATCGCATTTATGGTTGTTTTCATGGATGGATATGTGTGTTGTTCGATTTATTTGATGTTTTTCATGGATGTTTAATGGTTTTTGTCAGTGAGAATTTGAAAAACATGAACTTTGTCACATTTATGGATGTCAACAGCAATTCATGTCTGTTATATGGTTTTTGTCACTGAGAATGAAAAAACAGGAATTTGCCAAATGTTATGACTTTCCCGGAAACAGTTAGATCACGTGTTTCCTTCTCAGCCAATCAGCGAGTCGGATACGGAAATCAACTACGCTGAACAAAATGGCTTTCTCGAAATTTTGATTGGATGTGTTTTGGGGAATGATGGACTTCGGGGGTGCTAGTTGCCCTCCAATCACTTTCGACTATTAAAAAGGGCACTATCCCTTTGAAGTTCCAATCAAATGAGCCTTTTTTGAAGTTTCTACAACAACACCTTCTGTAAAAACCTTATATGCCCCCAGGGCATAACTTAAAACCCTTGCCCTGAGGGTTGTGGGGGAGTGTCCTCCTCAAAAATATATTTTCTATCTGGAAATCAACTACGCTGAACAAACTGGTTATCTCAAATTTTGATTGGATGTGTTTGGGGTAATGATGGGCGTGGGGGGGCTATTTGCCCTCCGATCACTTTCGACTATTAAAAAGGGCACTAGAACTCTCGATTTCCAATCGAATGAGCCCCCTTTGAAGTTTCTACGACGACCCCTTCCATATGAAGTGCCTCTGCGAAAAAAAAAAATAATAAAACATTGGAGTCGTATGGCCTTTACAATAGACAACGCTATAGCGTTGCCTCTGATCACTGGCTCGGGTATATAATACTGTCGCTTTGCCTCAGATTTTACTTTTTTCACCGTTTCTCCTTTTTCTTAGAATTAGTAATATTGAACATGTAAAAACAACATTTTTTAATATTGCTAAGTTCCTTTGCCACTTTTCTAAATCTGAATCAAGTACTTTTTTAATGAATACATATAAAATAAAAAACCCTGTTGATGTTTTGGAGAAAAAGCAAAATAAATTTTTATCTAAATTACTTCTTTTTCTCATAATTTATATAAAGTTGCGCATGAAGCTTAATCTTTTATTCTTTATATTTTCTATTTATTAATTACTGAATTAAGTGTTAATTTGTGAAGTGATAATTTTAAGTGGTAATTTATTAATTATTGAATGAAGTGTTAATTTGTGTGGTAAGCTTGATTGAAGGCCTTTGCGTACTTGTTACATGGTTCAAAAGAATTTTATGGCCTGTTGGTTAGCGGTTATTTTAAATTTTATTCTTCGTATTCGGAGGAAATAAAAAGTTTGAATTGAATTATTGAAGTCGACAGATATTACGTCATCACTGATACTAATCATTTTTTAATGCATATGTTAGCATGTTAAATTGCAGCATCCTATAAGTTTCCGGAACTCTTTAAACTAAGCTGCGAAAGAAAATGGGCATTTTATCCCTAAGCTGCCCAGCCCCCTATGAAAGTACCCGGCTAATCATAAGTCTAGGTTTAGTTGTTGTCACACAAGTTATGGGTATTAGGAAGCAGGACTGGATACAGAGACAGTGTTATAAGATGCCCAATATAATACAGTGCAGTAATAAAAGTGGAAATGTGCCGAGAGCACCAAATTACTAGTATAAATATGCCGAAGATGAACTATTTAATGAAATCATTTGAGAAATATGCTGGGTCGAAACAAAAATGCAGAATAGCTTCAAAAAAGCCCAAATAGTACAAATATGCCTCACCTGGCAGTGCGGGAAACAAAAATGAAGGTTGAAGTGTGTATGAACTTAGCACTGACGATTTTTCATAAAACATAGGAGAGGCAGCCACACCTTACACTTTGGTTTAAAATAATTAATTTTATTTGTTAAAACAGCCACATTTTAAGAGTTATGCCACCTACTAAAGAGAACTATTACCACCCACCAAACACCCAGATAGTGCCTTCATTACTGCTGCCGAGACCTTCCAGAATGCCTCCTGAGGCTCGCAACAAAATTGCGATCCTGGAGAAGGCTGGGTTGAATGTACAGACGAAAGCCTAGCAAGAGACAGGCTTGCAAAGGACACCACGTAACGCTTTGGTAAATGCTATCAGATGCGCTTTTAAAACGCAAAACGAAATTGTGTATGCAAGTAAAGAGTGGTTAAACTTGAACTATGCTGATGTAATTTGAATTTTGCTTGGGGGGGGGGGTTATTATAAACCTCCAACATTACATAACATTAAAAACACGACATATTACATTTTCATTGCTAGGGGCTTTGAAATTATGTTTAGGGATTGGTGATATCCAAAAATTGATGATGGAATCCACTCTATTTATAGGGTTTGGGCTGCTATCGCCACTGGTCACTCTTTAATTCCAGTTCGTTAGCTCGAGCTGTTTGCAATACTGCAATTTCAGATATTTTCATGAGTAATATTTATCAAAAAAAAATATTATTTCGACAATCATTAAGTGAGAATGAATGGAATGCGTTACAACGTATCTATATGCTTAAATTGAGAGATGGGGAGCTGTTTTGAGGGAGACAGGGCCCCATGAACTTTTCTCAGATCCTCCAGTGATTGCAGATTGAAAACTATTGTAGTACCTGAACTTATAATAGTGCCCCCATTGGAACACTTTTTTTATCTTTCCATCCATGTGATTAATCTTACTAACTTGAAAATTTTATCAGCTGCCAATTTGGCCGTGGAGCGACATGGAGCAGTTTAATAGACTGTTTTCCAGTTGGTTTTACGCGGTTAAAGCAGCGATTCCCAAAAAAGGTGCTTTTCCCCCTGATAGGCGTTGGAACGACTTAGGGAGTGGGCCTTGATGGCCTCGAGGGTGCTGTAGTGTTAGCAAATACCGCATAATAGATGCAATGTAAGGCGAAAATAGAGCCAAAAAATGTTAAATAGGTTGTAGGCCACCAAGTTGATCCTTCTAAATATTTAATAAAAAAAAACAAGTTTTTTCGACTGAAAGTAAGGATCAACATTAAAAATTAAAACAAACAGAAACTATTACGAATATGAGGGGGTAACTTCTCCACAACACCTCGCTCGTTACGCTAAGGTTTTTTAGTACTTAAAAAAATTCTTATTGTTCTAATTAAACGAACATAGTATTTTAGTAGTCGTTCTTAAAGAATTGGGAGAGAATTCAAACTTCAGCGTAAAGAGCCAGGTGTTTTGGAGGAGTAACCTCCCTCATATACACAATAATTTATGTTCATATTTAGTTTTAATGTTGCTCCTTATTTTCAGTTGAAAAAAGTTGATTTTTATTTAATTTTTGATTGTTTTTTAAATAGTGCCAGGATATCTGGCTACTCCTTAACAAAATATCCCTCCATCCCAAGGATATATTCTCTAGACAATTAAATCCTGGTGAAAATTTACCCCGGACAATTACCCTTAACATCTCCATGTGCAAAATTGAGTCGGCAATGAGAAAGCAAGACATAAAGAAGAATTTCATATAGGAATTCTGGAAAATTCCCCCAGTGAAAAATTTCTCCTGAAAAATTCACCTCCTGGAAACTTCCCTTCTCCTTAACCTAAAGACCTTTCCCCAGGGGCTACGGGAGGGTAATGATATCCCTAATGTAGCAATAGAAAAAATGTTTGGCTTATACTAAATGCGGTATTAAATACTGACCGCGTCAAAGGCGATATTATGCCCAAGGGTCATGGACTTACACCTTGTAATTTCTCCGATAGCGCCGCTTATAGCGCTAAAGATTGTGTCAACTAGGCTAGCGCCGCTCTCAATTAATGGGAGAAAATTGAATACGAAGGCATATAAATGTGGCCTCTTTTTTCTCGAGCTATCTGGAGATCAGATTCCTTTGGGAGCGTTTACCTTGGAGACATACGAACTAATTACCTATTATTAGACTAGGCTAAATACAGACATATAAAATGAAATAAACACAGATAAGAAAGGCAATAGATTTATTGAACTTACATACTTAGGTGCACAGCAATGGGTCACTTCAAAAGACAATAACAGTGACAACGATGAAAGAATATAAGAATTTTGTCTGAATGGTCCAGATTCTACATTACGAATCCTTCCAAATCTGATTTACGAATTCCTCCTAATCTGACTTACGAATCCTTCCAAATCTGATTAACGAATAATATTAAAAAGCACATCTACCCCACTATCAAAACAGAGCTTTTCAGTCCTGCGCCATGAGGACTGGCTCACCATTGGCCCAAGGGGACCAAGGATGTAAATCTTTCGTCCAATGAATTCTTTTATATATTTTAGATGATTCAAGCGTTCACACGGTTTTTGCCATTTAAACTTCCTTAGAAATATCGTACGTAGCATATTTTTTATTTCCCACTCTCTTAGCGAAATCTTAAGCCTGGATAGTGCAGTTCTTTGTCTTGGGTTACTGCACTTTTTCTCTTTGCTGATTAAGGACTTCATTTTTGAAACTACGTTTAACTTAATTATAGGAAATCGGAATTATCTTTAGAAAGAAGGAACTTTATTTTGGTATTTTAAATACATCGCATCTTACTCATGGTACATATCACCCTTCCCATCAATTAACGACGTCCCGTCAATAGTAACTGCTCGCCTTTGATGTTTTTAAAATGTTCGCCATTTACTATTTCTTCTACATAATTATTTTATATATATGTTATGGCTTAATCAGGAGTGCTCAAAATTTTCCCTATTACCTTTCTTATTTTATTCTACATCCCTATCTAAAATTCATCTACCAGACTAAGATTATTCATGGTTCTAGGCTAACTGCTATACTAAAGATTTTTTTAATTCAATTTTTACAAGGCTTTTTTTTTGCTGTCTATATGGCATACTACATTCTATCTACGCTACATTAAATGAATGGCATGATAATACTACGCCTAATTCTACTTGAACGTCTAGCGGTACATACATGAATGATTTATAACAAACAATATTGGGTTTACCATATTCACTGGTAACATTAAAACACTTTCACTATTGGGATTTTTGAATAATCAAAGTTATTAGGAAGTAACACATGTAGATTCACATCTATTCATCACCTTCGAGTCCTTAGTGTACTACACCCTTCTGTTGTAAATTATTGTCCTTCACTCTTTTTGTCTTGGCAAAAATTTTGAAGCATTTACGTTATGGTTTCTTCATGGAACAGTTCGAGCCTGACTGTCTTCACACGACAAGTTTTCTCTAATAGTCAACTGGGAAATGATGCTTCCCACTACAGGTGTTGGTGTTTTTCTTCTCAGCATATCATTTTTAGGATTTTTTTGAGGCACATAGAGAGTGTATTCTCGCGTAAAATTGTTCATTTGTGCCTTTTATAAAATTGTTAATTCATGACTTGCATCGATTAGCCTTTGCGGGGATTCCTAGGTTAATCACGGGGTAATTGAAGTTTGGATTTAGAATGGGTTGTCATCAAACTATAGTGATTCTTTTAACATATTGTCTTTAACTTGAACTTCAAACATCTTCAAATATCGTTTAACTTCAAATATCATTAAATATCGTTTATCTTGTATTGATCGATTGG